>NW_010293777.1:12868-24993 GCF_000700745.2 Antrostomus carolinensis
CCCCATGTCCCAAAATAACCCCTGCCAGCACAAAGTGCAGCCTGCCCACATTTCATCAGCATAAATTGGAAATAATTATTTGGGCAGCCTTCACACCTCTCCATATGTAAGTGAGGTCAAAAGCAAGAAGGTCTCACCTGCTGCTGAAGTCCCACCTTCTGTTCCAGACACTGTTCAGGGTCATTAATGCAAAACTGCAGCAAAGAAATTATTAGAAAACACATAAAAGTGCCAGCTCAGGATCCTTCCTCACCCTCAGCTGCAGGCTATCCTCACCCACCCCAGGATTTCCCAGGCTGGCAGCAGGGAAAGCAGCTCCTTCCATCAGCATCATCGCACCAGGATCACAGCAGTGGCTTTGGGAAGGTGTCTGGGCTCTGGAGAAGATGCCCAAAGGGAAGGGTACGGGCTGGGCTCCAGCCAGCCAGCCTGGGAGGGGGGCCAGGGCTGCCAGCAAAATTTTGGGGGTGCTTCCCCCCACAGCTCTGGCTCTATCCCTGTCCATGCTCCTCTCAGTGCAGCCCAGGAAACTCAGCCCCTTCCCAAAAAATCCCTTTTATAGTGCCTTAAGTGGTGCCTCCATGATCAGCCCCAGCTGTGCCCGAATCCTGCCCTCCCAACACAGAAAGGTTAACCCCTTGGCTGCTTGGGCCCATGGCAGCCCCTCATCCCCACTCCAGAGGCACAAAACGTCCTTCTCTGCTCATTGAGGACCACCACATCCCAAAACAGCCAGGCCTATGCGCTGGGCTCCCTCCCTGCCCTCTTTTTAGCCCACTCATTAGCCCAGTGATCACAAGGCACTTAGGGAAGCATGTCCTTCCCACCCAGCCACCACGCTAAAAAAAACAAACAAACAAACAAAAAAGTCAAAAGAAAGAAAAAGCTCCTAAAATAAACTCCCAGGGCAGTGTCTGGAGAAAAGGAGGCTGACCTTCTCACTCTATACAACTACCTGAAGGGAGGTTGTAGAGAGGTGGGTGTTGGTCTCTTCTCCCGTGTAACAGGTGACAGAACAAGAGGAAATGGCTACAAGTTGCGCCATGGGAGGTTTAGGTTGGATATGAGGAAAAAGTTCTTCACAGAAAGGGTAGTCAGGCATTGGGACAGGCTGCCCAGGGAGGGGGTGGAGTCATCATCCCTGGTGGTATTTAAAAGACGGGTAGATGGAGTGCTCAGGGACATGGTCTAGAGGTGGAATACATAGTGATAGGTTAATGGTTGGACTGGATGATCTTAAAGGTCTTTTCCAAGTACTATGATTCTATGATCCATCTGCCTTTCCATTGGGATCCCCCTCTGACCTTCAGAGGGGTAACCACAGCCACCCCACTGCCCGTGGGAGAGGCTCTGGAGCTGGGAAAGGCTCCCTGCTCCAAGCAGGAGCAACGCTAAAGCAACCCAGGGCTCAGGAGGGGCCCGGCCCTGCTCTGTTTGTGCTCTGGCGAGAGATGACTTCAGCGTTTAAAGGTCAGGCTGGGTCTAGGAGAGCGATTGCACAAAACCTTCCAGCCCTGCCAGCGCCAAGGGTGCAGAGTCCACACTGGGCTGGGAAGACAACGGGCAGGGCTCAGACCACGAAGAACCCCTGGGAAGGACCAGGATTTGCCCCAGGCAGCTTTTTGGGTTGCATCAGGAGAAAGGATGGCTGGATGCCACCGAGAAAAAGGCTTCCACTGCCACACCAAGACAGGCAGACATGCTCCCGGCGCTATTTCACTGCCTCCTCATGCTCTATCCCAGAGAGCAGAGGCGATATGGAGCCTGAGCAAACATAATAAGCTGAGTAAGTGAGAGCACGAACCAGGCGGAAGGTTTTAATAATTCAGAGGACAAGGAAAATTGTGAAGTGGGTCAGCTCTGATGGTGCAGGCTCTTGGTGACCAGCAAAGCCACTCCAGCCACTACATGTGCCTGTCCCCACTGGGCAGGGATGTCCCAGGGTTGCGTGTCCCCTCTGCCTACAAACAGGGCTTTGACCACAGGGAGTTCTCCTTGGCGCTGAGTCCCAGGTGTGATTGCAATTTTTCCGGGTGCTGAAGTGACCTGGCTGTGGGTGCTGGGGATGGGGTGCAGCCCAAAAACCTTGGTGCACACACAGCAGAGCAGCAGCTCCCATGGTGAGGGCGTCAGCCATGCATCTGCCAGCGCCCCCCCATCCCGTCTCTCCAAAGCTGTGTTTTCCAGCCTGCCTCCCGCCATCCCCCTGGGATTGCCGAGGGATTTCATTTCACTGTCGGCACCCACACCCACTCAAGAAATATTTTGGGTTAGGCCAGCTGAAAACAGCAGAGAAGAGCTCATCGAACCCAACGCAGCCAGCTGAGCAGCTCCTCCAGCACCTGGGTGTTGTCTTGTGGGTTTGCAGGATGCGGGCCAGGCAGAGCATCCTGCCCCTCCACCCTGCTCCAGCTGTGGGAAGGGTCCCTCCATGCACCCTACAATTTTAGGGCATCCTGAGGGCAAAAGGCAGCTCTGGGGTGCATGGGCAGAACCTGTCTGGAAGTGCAGGATTCATCCCCATAGTCTGTGGAGACCAAGATACAGCACAGGATTAAGAACAGGGAAAATTGTTGCCTCCAGCTGGAGGGGGGACATGCCAGGGCTTTGGGGTAGCAGTGTCCCCAGGCACGGGTGGGCACCACTGGCCAGGGGGAAGTGACTTTGTGGGGTGGCCCTGAGCTTAGCCACATACTTGTCATTCCTGGCTGGTTTGCTGGGGCAGCTGGTAGCCTCACTGCTGCCTTGTGAGGGGGCAGTGGGAAGGGTTCTTTGCTGAGAAACACCCATCCAGGGAGAAATGGGACTGTGACCATCACGTACACAGCAAGAGCTCAGGGAGAGAGCTCAAGGCTTAAGGAGCCCCCCCAAAAAGCCCTTCTTCTGCAGAGCAATGGGGAGATACATGTCAAAGGCACAGCCTCTGCCCCAGCGCTGTGCCTTCTTCCATTTCCAGCACTTGGGGAAACTGAGGCAGGGAGGGGCGAGCCCTTATCCCTGTCCTCCACACACCAAGCAGATGCACGGACCCAGCGGCACAGCATGTGCCAGCAAACACGGCAGTGAGTGCAGGGTGACACAGGGCTGGGAAGAGGCCAGATGATGGAATCATCACCCAGCACACAGACAAGGGACCCTTGTTGGGCTGGGACGTGCCCAGGCACCCAGCGAAGCGGCCTGAGCAAGGATGGGGTTCAGAGCAGGCTGGGAAAGAGGGGAGAGGTGCTGGGGCATCCCAGGGGTATTACAGCTTCTTCCTATCCCCCAGCTGCGGGAAGGTGACACGGCTGTCATCAGTCCCCACATCCTGAGCGCTGAGGACGAGGACTCCCCAGCAGAGGAGGTGACCTACTCCATCCAGCCCCCGGCCAATGGGAAGGTTGTGCTGAGGTCGGCACCTGGTGCTGAGGTCCGGCGGTTCACCCAGGCCCAGATAAACGACGGCCTCATCCTCTTCGTACACCAAGGTAGGGCAGGGCTGAGTCCTCTGGTGTCACCCGCAACCCAGGTGGGGACAGCACTGGAGGCAAGCAGTGTGCCACCAAGGTGGATGCTAACCCCACCACACAGCACCCTGGTGCGAAACCTGACAGCTTAATGGGGGACTGCAGCCCCCTGCCCACCATAAATGCCCAGCTCTGTGCTTTCCACAGGGCCCCTGGATGGGGGCTTCGCCTTTGACCTGTGGGACGGTGCGAACCTGTCTCCTGGGCATTTCTTCCTCATCAGGGCCCAGAGAGAGCCCCTCATCAGCCTGGCCAAGAAGCAGAGCCTCACCATCTGCCCAGGTGGGTATAGACATGTTCCACATCCTCCCAGTTTGATGGCAAACCAGGTCCTTGGACCCTTCCACCACCCCCTTCCCAAACCTGGGTGCTATCAAGAGATGCCCATGGCAGAGGCTGCAGGGAGGTGACGAGGCCATGGTCTGAAGTTCATACTCAATGTGTTTTCCAGGTGCCCTGCAGCCCATCACCAGACAGAACCTTCAGGCAGTGAGCAACAGCCCCATCAGCTCCACTGCCCTGTACTACAGCATCGAGCAAGCCCCACGCCTGGGCAGGCTGAGCACCTCCCAGGGGGAGGAAATCAGGAACTTCACCCAAGCCCAGGTGAGATTTCACCTCCCCAGTTCCCCAGGATCTTAAGACACAGCCCTCCATCACCCCCAATGAAGCCTGGGGGTCCCAGCCTGAGCCCCCTGCCACCACGATGGGCAGAGGCACCTGATCCTGGGCTGGCAGAGCAAGGCTGCAGCCACACCATGAGCTCTTGATTGTAGCCACTATGCCATGGCTGGGGACGATCCCCATTTCTTACCTAATCACCTTCCTGGAGCCAAGATGAGAGCCCAGGGTGCACCCATTGGCTCTAGCACAGCATCATCAGGGTTCCCCCTGGTGCTACAGTGCCCATCACACCAGAAATAAGACAGTTGCACCCATCTCCCACATGATATCACCTATTCTGAGTATTTATTTTGCCATTTATCAGAGCTCATTTTTAAAAATTATTTATTTTTAGGTGGACAGCGGGTTTATTTTCTACCAGCACGAGATGCCAGAGAAGCCCTTCTGGCTTGCTCAAGATGCCATCCGCTTCCGTGTGGTCACTCCCACAACCATCTCCGATTCCTTCATCCTTCTCGTGCTCATCTCCTATGAGGCCAGGTGTCCCCAGCTGTCAACTCAGCTATGGAGAAACACAGGTAAAGAAGGAATGGAAAAGCAGGGGACAACCGAGCTCTCCTCAAGTCTGCACAACCCCCTCTGAATGAGAGGATTGTGCAAACTTCAGGAAGGCTTGTGTGTCTGAAGAAGGCACCATCATGCAATTTCCCCTGGCCACCCAAGCATGAGCTTTGATAGCAGGTAGAGCAACATCTAAAATAGCATCCATCCTTCTGCTGGCTTTGTGCAATTCCTTCCTCCATCATCCTTCCAAACTAATAACCCCCAGTTGATTCTCATCCCTCCCCATTTCTTTGCAATCCTCCTTTTTCTTCTGTCTTGCTCTCGCCTGGGTCTGCTCTCCTCTCCAGCAGATCTGGATCCCTGGCTCTTCCCAGGGATGACAAACCTTTGGGTTTTCCCTTTTACCCCCAGATCTCCAGCTTGCAAGGGCTCAACGGGCAGAGATTGGCACCTCAGTTCTGGATGCCTCCAACCTCCTGAGCCAAATCCCAGTCCCGGAGAGGGCTGCACATGATGTTGTCTTCCTGGTGACAGAGCTTCCAGCCCATGGTCAGCTCTTGGTGGCTGGTGTGCCCCTGGAGCAGTCACAGTCATTTTTCCTGCAGTCAGATCTGACCACAGGACGCTTGGCATATGCCCATAGTGGTGATCGTGTCTCTGAAGACCATTTCAGATTTAAGGCTTGGCTTCAGCCCCGGGTGCAGCAGTCTATCCGTCCTCCACTGGAAGGGGTGGTCATTTCTGAAGCTTTCAATATAACAGTGACCAGCAGCAGCAAGCCACCACAGGTGATGAGGCGGCAAGAAGTGCTGCAGATCCCACCAGGCTCCATGGTGACCTTGTCCCAGGAATACCTGGATGTGGCAGATCCAGCAGGTTCCCCAGAGGAGATGGTCTACAGTGTCCTCCAGAGACCCCTCGCTGGCCACCTGGCCAACACACACAACCCACAGGAGCCCATCAACCGCTTCACCCAAGCAGATATCAATGCAGGCCACGTGGTGTTTGTTGCCACTGGGAGTCATGGCCCAGGGTCGTTAGCCTTGAGCATCTCCGACGGCCACCACCCACCCACCTTGACCTCCCTGGAGATCGAGGTGCTGCCAGCAGTGAGCACTGCTGCCAGCCCAGTGCTGCTGGAGGTGCCCCAAGACCTGAACAGGGCCACAGTGTCCCACCATCACCTCCTGGGAGCTGCACAGCTGGGGGCAGGCAATGCCTTGTACAGGATCACCAGGGACCCAAGGTTTGGCCAAGTGCAGGTCAAACAAAAGCCAGCACGGGGCTTCTCGCAGAAGCAGCTGGACCGTGGAGAGGTGACGTTCACCTTCACTGACCTCACCTCTCCTGAGGACAACTTCCAGTTCCTTGCCATGTCACGGGAAGCCAACAGGACTGGGGTGGTGAAGGTGACCGTCCGTGCCTTTGTGAAAGCTCATCCAGGCAGCATGTGGCCCAGGGGCACCACAGCCCTCCTGGACACTAGTGTCCTTGATGCCAGTGAGCTGGCCAACCGCACCAAGAGCGTCCCAGTCTTCAAGATCCGCAGGGCGCCCCGTGCCAGCCACCTCGTGAGGGTCTCCAGGAACCCAGGACAACCCACCACCCCAATCGAGACCTTCAGCCAGAGCGAGCTGGAGCAAGGGCTGGTGGGGCTGGAGGTGCTGGATGCTGGGGAGACTTACCAGCCCCTGCAGAGTGACAGCTTCATCTTTGAGCTGGTGGCTGCCGGTGTGCCACCAGCACTGGCATCCCTGGGGTACAGCATTGAGCCCTACAATGCCTCAAAAGCCTACGGTGTCACCCTGCTCATGGCTCCCCTGGCGCCCTCGTCCCCAGTGCCCCAGGGCACAGCACGGAGCAGCCCCAACGCCAGCGAGCTGGGGATGCCCCCCACTGCCTGGCCGGGCCCCGGTGCCACCACCAGCCCTGTGGAGGGAGGCACCTTCCTCAGCTTCATCGAGGCTAACATGTTCAGCATCATCATCCCTATCTGCCTCATCTTCCTCCTGCTGGCTCTCATCCTGCCCCTGCTCTTCTACCTGCACAAGCGCAACAAGACGGGGAAGCACCATGTCCAGGGCACCCCATCCTCCAAGGCCAAGAATGGGGCTGTGCCGGACCAGGAGACCTTCCGGAGGACGGACCCCAACCAAGGCATCCCCCTAACGACTGTCAACTCCCTGGAGGGCAAGGGCATGGGTCCCCCATCGCAGGGCATGGGCCCTGGGGCACCGCCGGACCCTGAGCTCCTCCAGTACTGCCGGACTTCCAACCCCCCCTTGAAAAACAACCAGTACTGGGTGTGAAGGGCTCAGGTGCAGGGACACGAGCCCACCTGGGGGTCTGGACCCTCCTGGAGCACCACCAACCACCTCCTCCTGGCTCTCCTCCCCGGGAGCTGGCATCCCACGGATGCAGGAGGGCCCTGAGGATATGGGGGCTGCTGGTCTGATACACCCAGGAGCCCAGATCTCCAGTCAGCTTTTGGGCAAGGGAGGGGGACACTGCATAGGCAAGTGGCAAAATGCCTGGGCATCCCTGGGGAACACTGACTTTGGGTGCTCATTTGGGCCATCCAACAGTGGCCAAGGTGCTGGAGGGGACCTGATGGCAGCAACCCCCTCTTAAGCCATGGGTGGCTCCTCCATGGGCAGCACCAATCACTGCAGCAATCCAAGGGAGGATGAGGAGCAGCTTGTGCTGAGTCAGGCTGGGATGAAGCTGCCCAAATCCCCCAGGGCTAGGCAGGCTGAGACACTGGAGCAGAGGCTCGGAAAAAAACTCTGTGGCCAATGCCAGGGGAATTTAAGGAGTCCCCACCCACTTGGAGGAAAAAAAAAAACCAACCCATCTCTCTCTTCCTCTGCGTGCTTAACGTGTGTTTCATAAAGCAGATTACACCGAGCCCCGGGGGATTACACAACAGGTAGGATGCCCTCAGCACAGAGGGATTGCGGAAGCTCACCTGGGCAGCGTGAAACCAGAGAGGAGAGTGGAGAACCGGAGCCAGCACGGTTTTCCACTGTATACTCCGTACGGCAGAAGTAAACAGAATAAAGTGCCTTTTCCGAGGTGCATCATGGTTTTTGTAAGCCATCTCCCTTGCCAGGGCTGTTTTAAGCCCAACAAGCTGCCAAGCGACATTTAGAGGTAATGGACCAAATTCTGGGCTCTTGCTCAAGTTTTCCCCAGCCTGAAGTCCTAAAAACTTAAATAGAAATTATCTGAGGAAGAGCAGAGGAAAAACTGAGCTTTGAGCTCAGGATGGGACCCAACAATAATACCCTGCACGGCTACAGCTGTGAAACTCATCACAGGGCACATCCTGCTCACACAACACCCATGGGAAGGGACTACGGGGGATGTGTCACACTTGTCCCCCTCTCACCCAGGGTAAAATCCATCCTCGATGTCAATGCCCCATCCCTCCCCAAACCAGCACTCCAGGGCGGTCCCACTCCAAGGCTCTGGCAGACCTGGGATGTTTGCTTGGACCATGCCAGCAGTTCTCCTGGCTGCCTTTATGGTGCCAAATGTTTGCCGAGCAGCAAGTCACACCTGCCCTGCTCCAGCTGGTGGGTGCCGGCATGTCCCACCAGGCACCCACAGCCATGGGGTGCAGGCAGGCAACCCCATTCCCCCCAGTGTGTGCCCCAGCCCCGACCTGCCCCACGGCGTAGGTGAGACGGGGCATGGCAGAGGCAACCTTGGCATCTCTGAGCCCTCTTGGCCCACAGGCTGTGCCAACGGGTGCCAAGCCCACTCACTGCTCCCTCCTTCCTACCTCCAAAACCCTCCTCCTACCCCATCCGGAGCAGGGAAAATGATGTTTCCTTCTGCTCAGAGGCAAATCACACCTTCTCCGCTCTGTGAAATGGGGACAGTGTGACCGAGCTGCCCACACCACGTCTCAGAGCTTGCCGGGGCGGTGTTGCTCCCAAAAGGTCGGGACAACCTCTCCCTGCAGAGTAGAGGGAGTGCCATCACCTCCTGCTTCCAGATTAACCCCAGCTCCCTGCCTTCCCCCTCACATTCAAACACACACACTTATTATTATCTTTAGCAGTTGCGTTTGCAGGGAAGCCAGTGGCATCCACCGAGGGTCCCCTCGGAAGCATCCACTGTGTTTTCCTTTCAAAGGATTTTCACCTTTTGCTCAGGGCTGAAATAGAAGGAAAGTGGCCTGTTTTGTAGGAAGCATTGAAAGCAAAGCAGGATATTTTTAAGGTTTGTGGTTTTATTCCCACTGCTGGGAAACATCCACTTCCCAGGGTCAGGGGAGGACAGGCAGTAACCTGGAAAACACCAGCACGGATCGCAGTTCTCCGGGGCCAAGCTCTGCTGGCAGGGTTTAAATCCTGAACAAAGCTCGTGGCTCCGCTTGGCTTATTCGGGGTCTGCAGCCTGGGTGCTGCCCACTGCCAGCCACCCACCTAGGGACAGGCTGAGGGTCTTGGGGGGCTCCTGCCCAGCCACAGAGAAGACTTAAACCACAGCCTAAACAAGCTCAAAAGTTTCCTGGCCAGGATGGTTTCCTGCATCAGGAGCTGGCACAGCATTCTGCCTTCCCCAGAGGCACCAAAGCTGCCCACTCACACCAAAGTGCAATCCCCCCTCCTCATCCCAGCTGGGACCAGAACCTCTCTGATCCAGGAGATTTTGGGGGTGACAGAAGCTGGGCTGCACCCTTCCCTGCTGAGCTGGTTATAAAGCTTTCAGAAGTTTAGGGAAGTTGCTGACAGCTGTTCTTCCAGATGTGCTGTTCCTGCCAAAGGCGGGCCAAACATGCACAGCTGGCTGACAAGAGCCAGCTGTGCCCATGAACTCAAAATGCAGGGTTGGGGTTGGAACATCAGGTGTGGGACCACCAACAAGGGCAGAAGAGGGGCTGTAAGAAGGTGCTGAGGGCACCTGAATCATCAAGACCACCCCCTTACATCTACATGCAGCTTCTGAGGACACCCAGGTCAGGGGACAAGAGGAGAGCCAGCCTACAGCCAGGCTAAAGCAAAGCCTCAGATCACTAAGGGAAGATGTGGGGTGGCAGAAAGCAGGGTAGGAGCCAGAAGACACCCAGATACAAAGGACAGCAAGCAAGCCACAGTGACTCACAGAGGTGTGACAGGATGGAGATGACAGACTATACCTGCCACCACCTCTGAAATGGTAGGAAAAGGCATATCAAAAGCAAGGACATCACCAAGTAGAGCCATCCAGGAGACATGAGAAGGACTCAGTAGCTGGTGTCTCCTTCTCCTCCTCTGCTGGGAAGTCCCTGCAGCTGGATCCCAAGGGCAGGATGTGACCTAGGCTGGATCCATTGGGAAATCCTTGCAGCCTTGCTGGGATTTCAGCCTGACGCTGGGGTTAACGTCCTGATCTGAGCTCAGCTCAGCAGAGACAAGAGCAGAATGGCTGCATGGCTAAGGGAGAAGGCAACCTCGCTGGTTCAACATCTCTCCCGGGTTAATATCGATATCATGGAACCAGCTCCAGCAGAGCAGGAGCTGCAGGCATCAGGGCTTGTAGGTGGGGCTGGACACAGGGCAGGAGAGTGTCACAGTTCCAGTGACATGAACCAGTTTACAGGTACCTATTCAAGTGCAAACAAATGATATAGGCCAAACAGGTTTCTTTCGGCATCCACCCAGGGCAGATAGGATCATCTGGCTTTGCAACTCTCCCCAGAGAGCTTGAGCCGTGCAAATCCAGGGGCTCAACAAGTGAGGGGCTTTATTCCCAGCCAGACTTCATCCCAGCACATCCAAACTCTGCACACAGGACTGGGACCCATGTAAACATTGTGCTCCCAACTTCCAAACTGCTATGTGCCACCACAGGCTGCAGGACCTTGTGACAATATTGTCCATGCTGCTCCTGAGGACAGAAGCACAGCAAGCATGTGAACCCCTTGAGTTTACATAAGCAGCCCTGCTCTGTTTTGGGGAGGTCAAGCATGGTCCCAGGGCTCCCACCTCCCTGTCCCCATCCCAAACCCTCCCTGGCAGCTCTCACCAGCCTCAGGAGATGCTCCAGATTTTGCTAGGAGCCAGGAGGACACGATGGGGTCTCTGCAGGAGGCCCAGGTCATGCTCCCTGATGGCAGGAGAGGAGAGTAGCCCCTGCCTGGGTGGGCAGAAGGACATCCATTCCATCTCCATCCCAAGGCAGGAGAAACACCTGACCAGGTCATCCTAGTAGCTGCACAACGTGGGATGCTCAGAGCCAGACCTCAGGCTGGCTGCTGCCTTGTGTGATGAGGCTCAGGATCTCTGCTCTGAGCCAAGCCCAGCACCCCGGGATGCCCGGAGCCCTCCCTCCCTGCTCTGTCCCTGCCATGCCCTCAGCCTGCAGAACTGGCTCAGCTGGCAGCAAGCCGGGAAGGATGGGACAGAGCCTAGGGAAGAGCAGGCTGCAGGCACATCACCCTGGAAGCACCTCATGGAAGGTGGGGACAAGGAGCTCAAGTGAGAACAAGGAGCCCAAGCAGGGACAAGGCTGTCCCCAGGACTCTGGCATCTCCCCACCACCTTGCCCACCTAAGATAAAGCTTCCCAGACTGTGGCAAGCAGAGGAAAGGATGGAGAGATGAGGACCTGGACACCAGAAAGCATTCCTCCCGATTTAAACTCAAGCCAGACTAAGCCCAACTTCCATTTCCACACCCAGCAATTCCAAGGCAGATGGACAATGAGGGAGGGACAACCACATCCCAGAGCCTGGGCTCTCCACCCCTCCTGCTAAAACAACACGCCCAGAGACACAGCTCCCTGACAGCGCAGGACCTACCTCCCCAGGCTCAGCACCTTCCCGGGGACCAGAGGGATTACCCATCCTGGCACGGAGAGCTGGGATGGGCTCTGCCCCAAGCATCACCTCAGCTCTGGCTGGGGGAGGACCAGCCCTTTGCAGAGCACCAGGGGCTGTGAGATTCAGCAGTGAGGGAACGAGGAGGGCTGGCAAATCCCAGCTGCAGCTAAAGGTGGTTCTCAGCTCCTTCCCCTGGCATGGGCACTGCTGATCCCCCATAACCACCCTGGGATGGGAGCAGGAGGGAGCTTTGATAGCCCCAACCAGGGCAACCAGCTGGGGCTCATTGCCTTGCCTGGAGGAGCCAAGTCAGGGTCACGCTTCAGAAAGATTTGAGCAGTGCAGCGATTAAAAGCTTGGCGCTGGCAGTCTGAGTCCTGTGCCGGTGCCCTCCCACATGCACCTGCCTGGTCTTGCTCCTCCATACCAGCACACGCTCATCCACCTCCCAACACATCAGAGAGGGCTGGGATGGCACCTCAAGCCATTTTGGGCAGCGAAATCCCACACGGCTCCATCCCCTGCACACACAGCCCCGATGTGCAGCCAGCCGTCCCTCCCCAACTCTCGGTGAAGCATGCCGGCAGCGTAGCGTGTCCGGCAGGGCTCATCCTGCCC
>NW_010293777.1:25038-27053 GCF_000700745.2 Antrostomus carolinensis
CCGTTGGGCTGCTTCAGTGTCTGATCCCGAATGATTGAGCACTTTGGGCTGGTGGAGATATCTGAGCGGACGATGAGCCTCCAAGCTGCAGCTCCACTTCTCCCAGCTGCTGGAGCAGGAGGCACGCAGCCCATCCCCAGCCACTCACCCCATGGGACCCCTGCACCCAGGAAGGGACCCCCCCATCCTAGAGCATCCAGCCCTGGGCTGGGCTTGGGGACACAGCTGGTGGGGACACCTGGCAGGGTGAGGATGCACTGGCTGCCGTTGTCACCCCCTCACCCAGCTGTCGTGCCGGCGGGGCTCAGCGGTGCCTCGGCCTTGGCTTTCCCACGTGAGCGCAGCCTTGGGAAGTGGGAGGAGGAAGTGGACCTGCCCCATGTTCTTGGCGTTTCCTCTCGGCCCTGCTCGCCACAGCAAATTTTTTCTTGCCGTGACCCTGAGCAGGAGCTGGGAACAGCCCATGTCCCAGATAAGGGCAGTAACCAAAGCCACTTGGACACGGGGAGCACTGCCTGCACCCCCAGTCTCCTCCCCACCACCAATGGGTTTGCCATGCCGAGCCAGCCCTGGGAGCGTCGTCCAGAAATGGGTATAGGCAGGGGGGGTGGCTGGTGGGGCAGGGAGACCTTTGTGGGTACCAAAAGACCACAGAGAGCACATGTTCATACTTGGGGAAACTGAGGCACAGCCTTCAGAGGGGGTGCACGCAGCCCATAGGGGCACTGTCCTGTCCCCGTCCCCAGATGGCAGAGCAGAGGATGAGCTCCCGGGGTGCAGGGACATCTCCCTGCTCCAGTCACACGCCCTGTGAGCAGAGGCAGCTCTTTGCAGTGTTCAGCCCTCACCGAGGGTGTGACCAGCCTGGGTTTGGGGCCCAAATCTGCAAGTGTTTATCAGAGCGGCTCCAAGGAGGACTAACTTCTTCACCAGGGCTGCACGCGCCCTCCCAACACCGCTATCAGCTCTCCTGCCCTTCCAGGTCCTTGTCCCCCACCCCATGCCCAACCCTCCAAAATCTGCTGGTGGCCACAAGCTTCTGGGACATCCTGAAGTCCCACAAAGGGAGATCCGAGGCAGGGCATCCCACCGCCAAGCGGGTCCGGAGGCTGCTTGCAGTGCCAGAGGCTGGCTGCTCGCCCGGGGACGGCTGTGGCAGGCTCAGACCCAGTGCCCATTGTGCTCCCGAGGGACAGCAGGCTGGGAGGGAAGGGACACGCCATCCCATGCAGCATCTGGTCTCAACGTGGGGCCAAGGCAACCTCGGTCAACCAGTGCAGGGCCAGCAGGGCCGGGACGAGGCGTTAACCCTTGTGGTGTTAGGATGGGGGCTGGCCACCCTGTTCCCATGGCTGCTGCTGCTGGAGGCGCTGCAGTGGGATGCGATGGGGTGGGACCAGGATGGGATGGAGCCAAGGCAGGATGGGGCTGTGGTGGGATAGGGTTGGGTGCAATGGGATGGGGCCAGGGTGGGATGGGGCTGGGATAGGGTTGGAATAGGATGGTGCCAAGGTAGGGTGAGGCTGGGTGAGACAGGATGGGGCCAGGATGGGATAGAGCCAAGGTAAGATGTGGTCAAGCTGGGATGGTGATGGGATAGGGATGTGGATGGGGTGGGATGGGGTTGGAATGAGGTGGGATGGTGCCAAGGTAGAATGGGGCTGGGGTGTGATGGCGGTGGGTGGGAATGGGATGGGGCTGGGGTGGGATGGAGTCAAGGTAAGATAAGGCCAAGGTGGGATGAGGTTGAGATGGGATGGGGATGAGGTGGAATGAGGCCAAGGTGGGATGAGGTTGAGATGGGATGGGGATGAGGTGGAATGGGGCCAAGGTGGGATGGAGCCAAGGTAAGACACCACCAGGGTGGGCTGGCATTGGGATGGGATGGGAATGGTGTGGGAATGGCGTGGGAGCCAGGGTGGGATGGGGCTGGGGTAAGATGGGACTGGAATTGTCAGAGTGGGCCAGAGTGGGAGGGGGCCACGGTGAAGAGGATCGTCCCGGCTGCGGGATGC
>NW_010293778.1:0-26571 GCF_000700745.2 Antrostomus carolinensis
CTCTGTACAGCTGGTGCAGAGGTGCAAATATTCCTGTTTATTAGGTAATTGCTCTGGACCAAGCAATTACTTGAAATACCTGTGACTGTCAGATGTTACTTGAACAACTGTGAGTATCTATAGTTTAGAGGGCATATTCGTGCTAGATATAATACTTCCTCATAGGAAGATAATGTTTAAAATTGGCAGAAATGCATCCACAATATTGGTATAAAAAAGCCAAAAGTATTGAAACTTCCCCAGCCTTTGGTTGGATACAAGATCATGGAAGTGCTCTCCAAGATTAATCCTAAATAATAGGAGAATGTATTTGCCTCTTGGTGAAGTTTCTTGTAATTGTCTGTCTTAAAACTTAATGGAGACCCATACTTGTTTAAAGTATTTTTTTCACTTTTTCGTAACAGTAGAATAACATACAAATATAGTGACCTTTGCTGTAAAGTCAGTGCACTGTAAAATATTATAGAATATTTGTATTAGTTTCTTGTACTGAGCAATATTCAGACTAAATGGCAGAAAATGGAACAAGTTACTGCATTTTAGAGATGTGTGACAGTGGTTAAGGAGAATTAAGTTCGTGTACAGCTAATTTGGTTCCTAATTCAGCATTAGTATTTTGGAGCACAGCATAGAAGGAGAGAGCTTGTTGATGGATCCTTAGTTCAGAAAGTGATTGAACTATGTTTGGGAACTAAAAAACAGCAGGGGAAGTTGCTTGTCAAGTAGGAAGCCTTGAAGTAAGGTGGAGTAGACTTGTGTCTAGCTTCTTATTTAACAAATGCATGGATAGCACCAGTGACCAAGGCATGCAAACCTGGCAGTCAGTGGAACAGTTGACCCAGAACGGAGTGTCCTGAGGGTCCAGAGAGCTGTTTGGAGTTGATACAACCATGATGGTAAAGTGTCACAGGCACCAGTTGGAACGACCACACTGGTGTATCAGAAACTAACTTGGACAGAACATCCCAGGCTGGATGAGGCTTTGAGAAACCTGATCTAGTGGAAGGGGACCCTGCTGATGGCAGGGGGGTTGGAACTAGATGATCTTTAAGGTCCCTTCCAATCCAAACCATTCTATGATACTTCTATTCTATTTTATCTAGGGAAATAAGTAGCCATCCAGGTCTTGGGCTTCTTGGAGAGTAGGGTTTGCAAGAGACAATGAGATTGGGTTGGGCAGGGGAAGTGGGACCTCACACTGCATTTGAGATCCTATTATTCCCATTTCTCAAGTGCTGAAGATACAAAGGAGGAATCGGCTCTGTCATAGAGCTGGAACCTTGTTGGGGTTGCAGAGTGGGCTAGCTCAGAAGACTGGACTGCTGCAATAGAAGAATAACAGCACAACCTCTTCAGGAAGGACAGACAGAGAAACCGGGGGGGGAAGTTGTGCTCTGGACAAAGGAATGACTCGGAAGCATGGAGCTCTGCTATGGGATGGGTTATAGGCCTGTCAAGTCCGTATGCCTCAGAATCGGAGGACAGGGCAGCAATCATAAATACCGTGGTGAACGTTTGTTGTAAAGATCCTGATCAAAAAGGGAAGAGAATGAACCTTCCAAGCAACTGGATGACATCTGCTAGTCGAAAGCCCTTGTTCTCAAGGACTACTCGAAACACTCTGCTGGAGGGGCAGCACAGCAGGATACAACTAATCCAGTAGACTTCTGCAGGGTGTTTGGGACAGTATTTTGACACAGATTTTGGAAGGACCAGCTAGAACAAATGCTTTGCTGGATCTGCTCCTCACAAATAAAGAGGAATTGATCAGGGAACTAATAGCCAGTGGCAGCCCATAGTGGCCGTGAGATAGTAGGGTTTCAGATCCTGAGGGAAGCAACTGGGCAACTAGCAAACTAAGGCCCAGAATTTTACCTTGTTTAGAGAACTGGTGAGTGATGCTCTGTAAGAGGCTGCTGTGAAGGGCAAAGGAGCACGAGACACATTGATCTCCAGGGACTGTTTCCTCGAACTGCAAAAATAATTCATTCTGATGTTCATGAAAATAGCAGGCATGAGAGTAAGCCTGCTAGGCTACAGGAAGAGCCCCTGCCTTGAGCAAAAATGAAGTCTACAAAAGGTATTGGTATTGCTTACCTGTGCAGCAATGGAATTAAGCCAGAGCTTGGTTAGAGTTGAAACTGGGGAATGTGGAGAGCAACAGGAGAGCTTTTACAAGTATGTGAACAACCAAAGGAAGAATAAGCAGAACATGGCCCAGCTGCTGAATGGAGTAGGCATTGTGTGACAACATGGGGGTGTGGTGGGGATCTCGGAAGGGATCTGAGGTACTCGGTACTTTCAGTCCTGACAATTGATGTTGACTGGAGAAGCAGCTCCAATCAACAGAAACCCTTCCAGAGACATGAGTGGGAGCTGGAACATGCTCTGCTTGCTTACTGCTTTAAAGACTGAGTTTGTGCTGTGAGTTTTGGACAACTACAGCAATGAGTGAAATAAATGGATTTGTATCCTTATATTACAAAGATAATAGAGCATTTGATTTAGTATAAGTCACTTAACAAATGCTAAGGTGCTTCTGGATGTGTATAAATTCTGTCTACAGGTATTTCTACATATGCTGTCTTCTGAGACTTTTGTTAACATTAGATTAGCTTATGGTAGGAGAACTTACTTTGAAAGTAAACTTTAGGAAGTTTGGAAGTAAAGTGCTATTGGCAGGCTGTCATTTAAGCACTGTGTTGCATAGGTGCATTTTGAGCTGGACTTGATGTGATGATACTCAACACTGGCAGCTTTCTTCAAGCCTATTTATAGGATCAGTGATATATTACTATTGTTAGTATAGCTGAACAGGTTCGGAAGATAAAATGGAGTTTAGTTGTATATTGCCAGCAATTCTGTGTAGCTGTTCAAATTAATTTGATTGTGGTGGCTTTAGTGCGCAGCTGGAGAGCAAGCACGTCCCTTAGAATGACAACAGTGCTTCTGTCTTTGTTATCTGTTTTGTCCTTGATTCACAGGCAGCTAAGCCATTTACAACTCAGATGCTGTATTAGCAGTATATACAGATGACACGTCTCACAGGCAAACTGAAACTGGTGGAAGTTTACCTTATTATGACATGCTGAATGTTGTAGAAGCTCAGTAGCTGTTTCATGACTGTGAGAACTGGCAACCTGACAGTTGTTCTAAGCTATGTCGTTCCTGTTTGTGAGTTGAAACCTGTTCTTAAAATTGGCTTTCTATGCAGACAAGTCTTGAGCAAGTTTGGAATTGTTTGTTTTCTTTTGTGTTTTGCTGTGAGGTGAATTACAGTGGCACAAGAGACTTAATTTTGGAAGCCAAGGTTAATAGATTTGAATTTTGTTTTCTGTGTTTTTTTCCCCACCCTGATTCTCATCCATTACCTGTTGTAAGAACAGGTAATGAATGTTAGATCTGACATTCTGGGTTTAAAAATGATTGGAAGGTTGTTCAGATGTGATAATATAGTGGCATCTGTTCTGTAGATGTTTTAATACATAAGCAATAAATTATTGCTTCTGCAGTGTGACTTCTCTTAAATTTTGATCCTTTGTACTTTAAAAGGTGGAGATCTTTTTCCTCCATGTAAATGAAGTAAAGTTTTACAACAGAAGTTTTCCTCTTTGAAGCAAGGTATCATGGTGATGATTAAGCATTTTTACTAGGAAGCATGGAATCTGGTAGCCTAAAAAGCACGAAAGGAAGCAAGTGAAACCCTGCTGAATAGAGTAAAGATTTCCTATTTGCCAAGTCCACTGCTTTTCAAAGTCCAATAGGTTATAGTGGCAGGCTAACTGCTGGAAGACTCCTGGGAGTTCTAGGGACTTCTGCAACATTGCATTTTCTGATCTGTTCTTGTGCTCTCTAAGAGTTGCTCCTATTGCAAAGCTTTGTGTGTTACATTTATTAATAATTCTGTGAATGTGGAGGGATGAAACAGGATGTAAACATTTCTCTGTAATGAGTGTTTGCAGTGAAGCAAGCTCTGCTTCTTTTCTTGTATTAAACTACCACCAGTGTGGTTCTGGCTTTGAAAGAAACATTACATTTGACTGCAGCTTTTCTTTAAGGTAAAAGCCAGTCTAATCTGCAGATGATTTAAGAAAAATGAAAAATCTAAGTTTGAATTACAAGATTTGAGTGAAGAATTGTGTTCTCTGGAACAGCTAGGTTGAACCAAGGTGAGGACTCTGGCATACTCTGGTAGTACACATCCTAATATTAAGATGTTTGGTTTTTTGTAAACTGAGTTCTGTCTCAGTTACAAGAACATAACAGACTTTCTTCACTAGTGTTTGTAACTTTCTTAGTCAGAGAGATTAATACTATTGATTTTCTAGAAGGTTATATTGAACATGACTTCTTAAATAAGATTAGAACTGTGTTGTATCTCCAATGCATTATGTGATTGGTACATAAAACTTTCCTAGATCACAGACTCTCAGATAAATTTCTTTTAAAATTTTTGGCATAAACTATTATTTCCAGCTTTTTGTAGTGCACACAGAAAAAATCTATCCTAGCTGAAATGTAGGACTCATGAATCCCTACCCTCAGGGTCCACTTTGAAGACTCTGTTTTCATTTTTAACCTGAATAATTAAAACACAAATACAGGGATTTGTTGCTAGTAGCATAGGAGAAAGGAACAGCAATTTATGAGTACTTGTCCAGGTACAAAATGAGATTCACTGTTCCATTTTCCATTCAGGCACATTTTTTCTGATTCCATGTGCTTCCGCTGAAGACAATGCGATACATTGCAATGTGATGCAATGAGGTGAAATATATTTTCAGAACAATAGTTAAACATCATACATTATGTCCTCACAAGTGTGAAGTGCCTCTCTTTGTGACACTGTTCTCAAAAGACCTGCCTACCTGTAAGCAGTGAAATTCAAGGGGTGGAAGAATTGTGTTAATCAGCACAGTGTCCATTGCATATGGCACAGTATCTATTGTGTGTGGTGAGATTGATTTGTCAGATGTTCTGTTAAGAGAGCAAGTGTGTAGTAGAACACAGGAAACGATACTAGAGATTCCGCTGGTGGCATCTTCCAGAGTAGATTGCGTTAAAACTGCCTCACACAGGAAACAATACTAGAGATTCAGCTGGCGGCATCTTCCAGAGTAGATTGCATTAAACTGCCTCAGGATGTTCTGGATGAATTTTATTCTGGCTATGTTGAATTTTGAATAAAATGTACAATTGTATTGCCTGTTGGAGATTGCAAGACGTGATGTGATTCTTCATCAAGAGGACTACTTCTTTTACAAGCCAAATACAGCCCTGTATTTCACCTTCTTAGAACCTACTCTGCTATAGTTCTTTATTTTCTAAAGTGTGGATACTAACCAACTGACTATTGCTTAGTCTTAAGTTAAACAAAGTAATCTTTGTATTTAATATAAAATACAGCATTTCTGTTATTTTTCCAGGATATAAAGGGGTTTTTTAAAAATAGAAATATCAAATATAACTACATCAAAAATACTTGTCAAAACCTTCATATTAGCTAAGTTCTCTTGCTTCTCAAGTGAATAGGAAACCACTAATGAAGTGTTCATTCAATCCCGTGCAATGTGCATACCGCAGTTCAACTACTTCTGTGTTTAACTGAGCCACAGCATGGCCATGCTTTCTTGCGTGCACACAAACAATTGTAATTCAAACACCTACATCCAGGTCACAGATGGGCTGGAGGGAAGGGAGGACAAGACTGGGGTTTTTGGTTTTGTGGTTTACTTTAATTCAAGTTAAATTATTTAGCTTACTTGAAAACCTATTGGCTTTATAATGATTGTGGTCAGCCTTCAACGCACACAAAGAAACCGAACTTTTTTTAGTTTTCTTTGACCATTCATCAGATATGAAATGATAAATTGATATGTTCATTGCTGCAGAACATAGCACATGTATAGAGAGCACACAGATTGCAGGCAAATCCATAAATAATATTTTCAGGCTTCATTTGACTTCCTTCTGTCAATTTTAGTTAGTTCACTTCTAAACTCAGTATACCAGTTCAATTGTTTAGCATCTTTGCTGCTACTTCCTATGCCACTGGCATCTGTAATCTGCATCCCTGTCTTCTTAGACCGTTGAGGGCTAGCCTGCCTTTGCTACCATGTTAAAAGCAAAGGGACAAGTCTGTATTTCTTCAATGGATAATAAAATTCAATTTAGCTGTCTCAAGCTAAATTGTATCTGCCTTACTTAAAACTGCAGAGTGATTTATGCTTAATATTAGAAAGCTAAGGTAGTGAAGTCTGGAAGTGTGTATGACAGGGAATGAAGGATGTGTCTTGGGGATTTGGAGATAAAAGAGATTTAGTAATGAAATAGCTGTTTATGGCATTTTCTAACTTGAAGTATGCATAAAACTGCTTTCGTGCTATAGGACTGAAAGGGCGGTTGATATGATCCTGATTTTTAGAATGTTTTCAGGATAGAGCTCAGGAGATACAAGTCCGTTCACCTTACATCAGTAGCAGGCATATTAGTGGACGTGACGATAAAGGCTGGTACTAGTAAACACATAGATAAATGCAGTGAATGGAGGAGGAAGATGGAATGGACTCTGCTGCTTGCAAAAGACAGTGATACTTAACAACTCTTACCAAGTTCATAGAAAATGCAAAAAAATGTAGGGATAATGTACGCATGGCGGGTTCCGTTTGTTTGGCCAGAGCCAGACTAAGTCTGTTTGTGTGCAAGTTTTACAAGATGGTTGCCTGTTTTAGTGTGTCCCTTGGATTTTTCTATTGGCCACTGTCAGAACAGAGTACTATCTAATCTCATACTGCTTAATTTGTTTCAAGAGACAGAACTGAGCATAATAAAATCAGTAGTTAACTAACTGAAAGTTTCTGGAGACTGACACAGATGTATGAAAGTTACTGTTTTCACGTAAGTGCTCTGTGGACTGCCGTATCTATTTCAGGGGACTTGCATACTAGAAATGCTGTAGATTGAAATATACTGCTCAAGTTCATTTCTTTAAATGTGTATTTTAATATCTGATTATCTTCTAAATTTATGTTGAAGGCATAAAATATGTATCTTATACTAACTTTCCCTTTCTCAGATTGAATTTCTTCTAATTGTTTTAAATCTTAAATGAGATAAAACCTTAGTGGGTCTGGGGAGATTGCATGACAAAAATCAAAGGCTATAAATTGCACCTGGCATGTTGCTTCACTGTGAAGACTGGAGATAAGGCAAGAAATAAAAATCATAAATGATATTTGGGCTGTTTAATTTTGTTATATTACCATTCATATGCCCAGAAGATATGATAGGTCTTGCATTTTGTTGTGGTTTTTGTTTTGTTTTTGTTGTTGTTTGTTTGGGGCTTTTTTGTGTGTAACATACAGTCTGACTTGTTTACTCTTGGGAGGTGGGTGGGAAGGAGCTTTGTTTTGTCCTCTGAATGTTGCTGCTGTTCATATTCTCATATCAGGGGTTATAGTTTAATAAAGTTCTTTCAGGTTTCCACTTTGAGGCTATCCATTATTAAGATTAGGTAGACACAATGACACTGGGGGTATCTGTTTAACAGGGGCATATTGTACTCATTTCAGATGCTTCAGGATAGATACACGAGCTACCAAGATCAGTGTTTTTTATTTACCTGCAACTTAGATCAATTATTTGACGTCTCTTTGGTAAGTTTAATTTAATAGATGTAATTCAAATCACAGAATCTGTTGAGAGAAACTTCCCATTCAGTGCTCACTACATGTAACTGAGACTGTTACCTCTGATTTATATTTTTCATCCTATGAAATGTGAGTATCTTGGATAAGCGTAGGTTATATTGTAGAATGGTAGGAGAAGCATACCAGCAGACGTTATTGCCATGCGGGTGAAGTTTCACTGCTCTAATGTGGAATAAAAATAAGTGAAAAAGACCTCTAAGAACTAGTCTCAAAGTCCCCAGCCATTGGAAGGATCTGATGAGCAAGGATATACCAGTAAAACTCTAAAGCTATTTGGGGTTGCCTAAGTAATGATTGCAAACTCTTGATAGTGGTTTCTTATTAAGCGTCATTTACTAAGAAATATAGTTACAGCCCGGTTATGTATGAAAGCGGAAATGGAGAAAGAAAGTTCTTGTCAAAGTAATTTTAAAGTATAGTGAAATACAAGAATGAAATTCAGGTCTTGCAAACAGCCTACAAGCGCTTTTTTATTAGTGCCCAAGTTTTCTTGAATGTGAAGTTGGTAGGTTAAACTGTAAAGTTACTTGAAGTGACTGTAAGTTCTCATGGATTAATTTTTAAAATTTAGGTTATTCTCCCTTTCTTTTCCTGTGTTGACACTCATGTCACTATTTGTACTGCTGCAGTTTTGCACATTTTTCTATAGGCAATGGTGTCTTAATATGTTGTAAACGAGCTGATTGAAAATTCTTTCTTGGTACAAGTGAAGCTTTGGCTAGAATTATGCAGGATAGGCTATATGCTATACGTCTCTTTTTGTGCAGCTGGTATTAAAACAACACTTCTTTACCTTCAGAATATTCAGGATGTGGTCTGGTTTTGAATGTGAAGTTTGACTTTGCCTGTCATCAAGTTACATGTAGTGCTAAGGTGTATCATCTAGTTATAGAAAAAATTCAGTGTGCTGTAACTTCAGATGTTAAAACACCTTCCTTCAGTTTTAAGGTAATGTTTCTTCTGTAAAACAGAATAAAATTACTTGCTGAGTTTCCAGTAGTACCATGCAGATGTAGGCAGGCTTTATGTAGGCCCGTGCTGTGTAAAAGTAAGCAGAGGTGGGATGGTATTCCTCTTGAAGCTCTGGCATTTTATCATAAATCATGCTAATAGATATGAAGGGTACACTACTTATTTCAGTATCTATGTTGTTACCAGTCACTTGGAATGTAGTAGGATGTCTGCTTTCCTGTGTAAACATTTTTATGCAAACTGGAGGTTAGAGCATGATGACCAGTGCGTATATGTTTTCCAAATTCTGTTGTGGAACTTTTGTTTTGCCCCTGAAAAGGGGAAGACCATTGTTTCAGGCTGAGTAGTATGCATGTGTGCCTTTCATATTTTGATATAGATAGATAGATAGATAGATAGATATAAAGAGAATTTCGTCTGTGTATACAGTTGGTATGTGGTAGACCGTAGAGCAGAATAAGGAAACAGCCACTGCTTCACTCAAAGCTGCATTTTTAATTTATAGTTAACTTGATGAGGAAAAAGAAGTAAAGAAGTCAGGAGGATTTGTTTAGCAAATGTGACATGGTTGTAATAGCTATGTTTTAAAGAAATCTTTGAAAAATAAAAGGAGGGATTCCAACCTTAAAAACATATTTAAGAATATTGGAAGGCAAAAGATCCATATATGTTGGTGGATTCCAAATCACTTTCAGTAATGTAATTCCATATGCATGATGTCTGTGCTTGTGGTGGAATAAGCGTTTTATAAGCCTGGTGTTTAAGGCCCGTGTTTTGGTAGTGTTTGTAAAGGCACAGTGCAGAATATGTATCACGGAGGGATGAATTACTGTGAAAGGATACATTTTATTAATTATGTTATTTTTTTTTTTTCTTTCTCCTGAATTAGTTTTAATGGTGGCAAATACCAGACTTCTGTTATCTCCAAACAGGTGTGTTCTACTTTAAATTGTAAAAGCTTCTTAAAGCTGAAGAGTTAAAAAGGACTTACAACATATATAAAACATAAAGTCAAGGTGGTGTGTTGTATAATAGCTGATCGGCTATTGTCTTGAAGAGTGCAGACTGGAATTCTGTGAATGTTCTTAAATGTGAATTAAGGGACGTTATTTTTTAATTATTTCTCTGAAGTAATTCTCTTAGTAATTCAACTTGTGAATTGTATGTCACCTCTGAAATACAACAATCTGTTTAATCAAAAACTTACATCATCTGGAGCTTCTTGAAGAAAACTAACTTAACTGATATTATCCATGACACTTCCTCTTGAGATTCTTCTGAAAATTCTTGACGTCAGTGATGAACTCAAGTGTAAAAATTTCTCAAAAGGACAGACAATTGTAGTTCTAAATGAGATCATGTATGATGAGACCTGTTCTGAAACGTGTTGGCCTTTTCTTTCCTCCTTACCTTATGATTAGAAGGAGAGTTTTGGTTAATGTTTGATTCTCATAACATAAGATCTGAGTCTTTTACAAGGATTTAATCTTTTTCTATGTCACTATAATGATGAAAAAGAATATCTTTTGTGTCTAGGATTTCTTTAATTACAAGAGTTACCAATAATGTAATCAGTCATGCTGATCTTTCTATTAATACCAACTTCTTAAGGGAAAGTTAGAATTCTTGAGTTTTGTTATCTCAATGAGGTATTCTGTTTCTTTTCCTTCTAGGCTATTTACTTTCTAGAAGAGAAGGTCAAGCAGGATCCCCTGAAAAGCCATTGTCTGATCTGGGTCGTCTCTCATACTTGGCTTACTGGAAAAGTGTCATATTAGAATACCTTAACTGCCACCATGAAAAACAAATCAGCATCAAAGGAATGAGTCGAGCTACTGGAATGTGTCCACATGATATTGCCACAACCCTGCAGCAACATAGCATGATAGATAAAAGAGAAGATAGGTTAGTGAATCTTGTGAAAATTTAAAAAATACTGAGACAAAATATTCACTTTCTCTGCTTGTAAAACAATTGATGTGAAAAATGTCTGTTTAAAATTCTGACTTTAAAATGAATAACCATCTTACTGAAGAAGTCAGTACAGCTGGGTCTTGTTAATGGGGTCTTGCGTAAAGAGTTTTTCTCCCTAAACAAATGGTGGTTTTTTGGATCCTCTTTCATGTTAATAGTTATTAGAAGTGTGTGGCCAGCTTGAAACATTTTCAGTGAAGAATTTTGTTTCATTCAGTATCATCTTCTGTAAGTACAGTTCCTGACTCTTGCTTTGCCAAATACCTTGCTTTGAATACCAGTGAGGGAAAAAATTGTGTTTGTGGGTGGCAGTCTCTCTCTCCATACTCCCTTTTTCCATCATTACTGAATTCACACAAGCCATGGGATCAGATGAGCTCTACATGAAGTCCTCCTGCTCAAGGTACTGGGAATGCAAATAACTTTTTAAAGTTTCTATAATGTTACAATCAATGTTGCAAGTTAGTGCCCTGAGAAGGTGAGTTCCTGTTTTGTTAACATCTTCTTTCTTCACATGATCTTGGTTGATATTTTAGATTTTAAGTGAGTTGTTTTTGTTATTTGGGCTCTTTTTTTTTCATAATAAACCTTAAATTACTTTCAATGGTATTCGTGTTTCTGAAGAGCTTCTTAATTCTTTTTGGATATTGCAATCATATAAACTTTATAATTAAGCAAAACTGCCTTGCAAACAGTGGGTAGCCAAAAACGAAGTGACGATCAGGAATAGCTCAGCCTCAGTAACTTCTGTGTGCATCAGCACTAGTATTCAAAACTAGTAAGTTTTTAACTAGTAAGAATGCAAGTCTTTAAAAAGAAGATTGGCTTACAGGATGATGTTATGAGAGTAGTAAAAGGAGTGCTGTCATTGCATTAGAACCTTACGTTCTGGGGTGCTTATTTATGGACAACCTGATGGGACAAATGCATTTTAAGGGGAAATCAAATATGTGTTAATAACTTATATGCGGCATCTGCCCTGTCACTAATTTTTATATGCCCTGAATACATCCACCCAGTTAGAAAATAAAGCTTTTTCATCTATAGAATTCAAAATACTTTATGAACAAGGTCAGTTAGTCTTTTTTCCTAGTTAATAAAGTTTAGACAGGGACATGATCTGACCTGGCTAAAGGTATCCAGAAGGTCAGTGGTTGAGCCAGGAAAACAAATCACATCTTTGAAATTCCTGCCAGACACTTACCTTGGGATTCAGGTATGGCTGCTTATAATTTCCTATATTTTTTCTTATATGTGGTGAAGTAGAAGTTTGTCACAATTCTGTGAAAAGGGTCGCCTGGATCCGATATTTTTTTTTTTTTTTTTTTTTTTTAAGCATTCTCTAAGCGAAAAGCTGTATTGTCACTTAACCTACTTGATTTTTACAGCATTTGAAATTCTTTCTAAAAAACCAACATATTTTCTATCATTTAAAATTGTATTTCGGTGGGATGTGTGCTAGTATATCAGCATACTGTGCTATTATATTAGTCCTTACCTGCTTTTGATATTTTACTTCATTTCTTAGTAATTAGAAAGTTGTTTTCTACTGCATCAGCATAGGACTAAGGCACATTTTTGTGCTTCATTAGAAAACCTATGTTTCTAACTGGCTTTCTTGTCCAGTTAGCTGCCGTATTCAGATGTAATGTTAACAACTTTCTCACTCTTTACTTGATGATCCATAGTGTTTTCTATTTATGCTTGTCTGTTATATTAAAAATTGGAAATTGTTCTGACAGTGACTGAAGTGTCACCACTAAACCTCTTGCATGGATTTAGAGTAGTCAGCTATAAAACCTTTACTTCCTCTCTGTTGTCCTAGTGATGTTTAGTATTGAGCTTTCACTTAATAAACTGTTGTTTTCTCACTTCCTTTTAGAAAACAGCCAGTGTAAGCCTGTTACATATGTTTGTCAGCTGATATTTTTAGTTTGATATATCAATTTATTTACCCATCTATTTTCACAGGTTATTGTGCAAAAGGATTTAACTGTAGGAAGGTTGTTTTAGGTGATCACTTTGTAAAATAAATCACTGTTTATTGGATCGTAGATTTGTAATTATTAGAAGGGAAAAGCTGATTTCAAGTCACATGGAGAAACTGAAAGCGAATCCACGTATCAATGAAGTAGATCCTGAAAGCTTGAGATGGACTCCTTTGTTAGTGTCTAATGCTGCAGTTTCTGAAGAAGAGAGAGAAGCAGAAAAGGAGGTAATAGCTGAAACTTCTTATTCTGAATTTCCCTTGCTTTGGATTTCATCACTTTGAATCTTAAATGGAGCAGTTTTAACCTTGACCACTGCTTAATGATAGAGGATACTGATACTATTGTAATGCACAGTTTTTGGAAGGTGTGCAGCAAGACATGGTAACTTTGGGGGAATTAATATGAAAACTTAAAACATAAATCACTTGTCATGAAGCTGTATTTATCACTCTTGAGGTAGTCGAAGAGCATGTAATCAGATCAAATTTGGTGCAGAGCTCAGGGGCTGCAGTGTCAATCGATTCTTTGTGTTATGAACTTGCTCAAAGTGATCCATGTCAGTGGGCATGTAATGTAGTGCTAAAGGACTTAAATCAATTCGCTGCATCATTAATAGTGCTAAATATCCCATGAAATGCAATCTTCTTTGGTTTGTTATCCTAACTGTTGTAAGGGAGCTACTAGATGATTCAGCTGAAATGTTGTTGCTAGGTTAGCCAGCAGTGCTAATCAGAGTTGACTTATTGTAATTCTTTAGCTGAATGTAAAGGATATAGCCAAGTAAATGCTGTTTCAGTGACCCGTTATTTTAACCTCAACCCTTCAGGCTGAGCGTCTGATGGAACAAGCTAGCTGCTGGGAAAAGGAAGAGCAAGAACTATTCTCCACGAGAACTAATAGTAGGCAATCACCTGCAAAAGTACAATCTAAAAATAAATATTTGCGATCTCCAGAAAGTGTGGCAGTGGTGGGTGAGCGAGGGCAATCCACGGAGCAGTCTAAGGAGAGCAGCGAGGAAGATGGCGGGGAGGAGAATCAGCAAAGTTCGCCTCCCCGGCTGACAAAGCCACAGTCGCTGGCCATAAAAAGAAAGGTGTGTTACTTCAGTGGTTTGGTTTGAAGTCATTCATCTCTGATTTCAGTCAAATCGTTATCATCAAAATAACAATCTTGGTTTTTTACAAACATTTATTAGACTGGTTTAGTCCTTTTTATATTGTTTGGACACTGAACAGCTCTTGCTATCTTATGTTTTTTCTTCTCCATCCAATTTTTTATCTTTTGGATTTTTTAGAACCGTGAAACACTAGTGACACAAAAATCAGAATTTCCTGTTAATTTTTAAACTAGTGATTGCCCTCTGCTGTTTGGCATTGGTATTGGTTCAATGTTTTAATGGTTCTTCCTTTTTTGATTTTAAGATGGAGTTCAGCATTTGAGGTTTGTCTTTTATTATTTTTAATATAGGAACTCCTTAAAGTGGCATACTGTTTTTTCAAAAGCAAATGCTGTTAAAACAAAAGAGGGGTTTTTTTTAAACCCATATTCTTCTATCTTCCAAAGAGATTTAAATGTTACATTCTGGTTACTGCAGTGTTTAAATAATTCTTAATTTCACCGAAAAATCAGCTCTTTGAATGGTTTAAATTAGTAAACTAAACATTCCAGAATTTTAAAGCACTCACCTCAGCATATGTATTTACGCGTCTCTGGTAAGAGTTAGGGAATTGGAGTGTCCCTTTGTTTGTACTTTAGAAAAGCAAACTTCAAAGTAACTATAAATCTGTGAGAATGCATAATAAGAGATGTAAACTGTTGAACAGTTTTTACTTTATAGCAGCTAACAGTAAGATTCTCTTAGTGTATTGTTTAGACCCATGTGAAGCTTGAGGTGTACTTCCTTTGTTTTTACCTACTTTTCTATATACATACTTATTTCTAAAATGGCAGAAACCAGAAATGTAGAAGGTTGTTGGGGAATTATACATCTACAGAGGAGAAATATGTTAAGTACAATTTATGTATAATTCCTATTAATATTTTTTGACAAAAGAAGGTAAAAGTCACTACAATATGAAGAAAATTCTAGTCAGTTTTAACCTACAGAAAGGTTTGTGTGCATGTATAGATACATACCTATTTTAACTGTTTAGACATTTTACTTTTAGATTCTATCTACATTTGAATTTGTTGCTTGTAAGGGTTTGGGGTTTTTTTGAATGAGTAAATAAAATATTGTAAGATCACTTTATAAAAATATATTTATTTGTTCAGAGTTAGCTAACAAACAGGAATGAAGGAAGAGTTGTATTTGTGGAATTGTTTTGCAGAGACCTTTCATACTGAAAAAGAAAAGGGGCCGTAAACGCAGAAGGATTAATAGCAGTGTTACAACAGAGACAATTTCGGAAACGACAGAGGTGTTGAATGAGCCATTTGATAACTCGGATGAAGAGCGCCCCATGCCACAGCTGGAACCTACCTGCGAGATGGATGGGGAGGATGATGACTTGAAGCCTCTGATTAGAAAAGCTTTTAAGTATCAACCTGGGCAGCAGAAACAGGAGAAGGAGGAGGAGGAGGAGCAGAACAAGGAGGAGGAAGATATTGGTTGTTACAGGAGTGATGACAATTGTACAAGTAAGCTGAAAATGTTCTTATATCTTCAAATGTAGGGTGGCCTTCAAAGGAAATGTTTACTTTTGTCATAAATCTGGAAATCTTAACATGATGTATTTAGCCATTTTGGTCTTAAAATCTTATGATCTTAATAATACTTTCTGCTTAGAGGTGCTACTGGAGCCATTAATCTCATGTAGTTTATTAGAATTCAGTGATGGCTTCAGATTTTTTTGTTTTGTTTTGTTTCTATTGTGTTTACTACTTCTGTTATTCCTGATCCATTAATATTATCATCTAGTCTTATGTTCAGAAAACAACAACTCAACAGTGCAGAGGTGTCACTGGAATATTGTTTAATGTTGGTTTTGTATCCTTGGTAAAGGATACAAGCAAAAAGTAAGATTTTATTCTGCCCCCCCCCACACACACACACACAAAAGAGAGGGATAGTTTTAACTGTGTTCTTTCAAAGCTGCTTATCTAGTTTGATTTCAAGGATATTTCCTGACAGAAAAGCTAAGGGATGGATAGTGAAACTACTAATAGAAGCCCCGTCCCTGAAAACATGAACAGTCAGGCTGGACGGGGCTCTGAGTAACCAGATCTAGTTGAAGATGTTACCACCCTCCTGCCGGGCAGTTGGACTAGATGACTTTGAAAGGTCTCTTCCAACCTGAACCACTCTGTGATTCTGTGAATGTGTGTTCATCCCTTGACCTCCTGGCTCTCAAATTATGCTTATTTTAATTCCGGAATGAATGACTGGATGCTCAAGTGTATATATTTTCTCTAAGAAGCCAGTGGGTATGATTTTAGAGTTTTTTATAATTGCATGGGAAGTTTAATCTTTGCGATCCTCAGTTGAGAGATCATGCACTGGTTTCTCTTTTAATCAGCTTTTGTATGGCTAGAGCAACCATGCTAACAAATGTTGGTGCTGTTACAAACCAGTGCACAGGTACATTAGGATATTACTACTTTTCCCTGCTTCTCAGCAGAAATGAATTAAACTAATACTAGCAAATTCTGAGTGTTCCAGCTATGTCCCAGTGGTCAGGCTTGCACTGCTTTAACTACACTGATAATTATGTATTTGTCCATGGACCATGTCATCACATTAATTGACTATAGGAGTGTTATAACACTACAGTGAGAGGCAGAACTTGGCAAAGGAGTATTGCTGAAGCCGTTGTGCTCCCAAATGCAGCATGTTATAGGCTGAGAACTTTATCTTTTTCTGGTTTATATGTAAGTGGTATCTGGCGAGACAGAAGAGAGGAGTTGTTTGTTTGGGTAGTTTTTAATAGTCAATGGATTACCTTCGTGTTCTGACACACTCTGTGTTTAGTTTCAGTTACCTTTTGGGTTTTGGCATGTATTGTGAGCTGTGTCATATGCTGCCCATGAGAAGATACTAGAATGAACCAACATTTTTTTTCCCCCCAGTGTTGGTACTAAAGCATGATTATGTGCTTACTATGGTTTGTCCTCCAAAATCATCAAACAGAAAACTCCAGGCTCTGGTGTTATTACTATCAAAAAAGATGAATATGCATTAGATCAATGTCTATATAAAGTGATGGCATACCTCTATTCTAAAAACAAAGTTTGATAATCAAATATTTAGACAATATTTTTGCTTTAGTTTACATATCTTGTGATTTAAATCTCTGGGATTCTTCTAGAGTATAGGTGGTGTTTCTGATGGTCACTGTAAAAGGCCACCAAACAAGAAGAACTTTATGTATCTGTGTAAGTGTGTTTGAGCTGTCAATATTACGTCATTCTAATGTGGTCTGAGATCAGTTTATAACTCTTGTTCTGGAGTTTCTTAATACATTTTGAGTTTATAAATTACTTTAGTAATTTACCAATTAGTTTGCACAAGTTAAGACTTTTCTTTTGTCTCTATTGCCTCCCAAAGATAATACAGAGGATGTAGCTGTGTTGGAAGAAAGCACTAAAGACAATCTTGAACCTTTAAAGAGTAAGCAGGGTTGGCCCAAAGGAGTTAAGCGTGGTCCATCTAAATGGAGGCAAAGCAAAGAAAGAAAACCTGGCTTTAAGCTCAATTTATACACTCCACCTGAAACTCCCATGGAGCCTGACTATCAGGTGCTGGTGGAAGAACAGAAGGAAGTAGCTGAAGACAAGCCCTGTTCAGTTCCTGCTGTTACAGAGGAAGTGATTAAAGAGCCTGTTGAAGTATTACCACCACCAGATGATGAGGTAAAAGAGGTAGAACCTGAACCTCTGAATCCACCTAGTGAACCCTTTGAAAAACAAGAAAATGATACAGTGAAAGCTGGGGAAGAAGATTTGAATGTAGAAGAAGGTGGAATCAATTCAAAAGATCAAGAAAAAGACAAAGCAGAGGAGATATTTTTGCAAAAAGAGGAGTCGGTGCATTTGGATGATCAGGAGGAAGAGGAGGAGGATGAAGAACCTTCTCACAATGAGGATCATGATGCAGATGATGAAGACGATAGCCACATGGGTTCAACAGAAGTGGAGAAAGAGGAATTGCCTGGTGAAGCTTTCAAAGAAATGCTGGAAACACAGCAGTCTTTTTTAGACGTAAATGTTCAAACTGGTAATTCAAATCAAGAGGACTTAATGGATTGTAGTGTTGACCTTGCAGCTGATGAGTGTGAAAGTGACCAGAAAGAACTTGCTACAGATTCAGACCCAGTGCCTGAATCTGATGATGATCATACGGATAACAACCAGGACCAAAAAGCTGGTGAAGAATTACATTCCGATTTCAAGGGAGAGAGTGATGAGACCATGGAGATTGATTCGGAGACGGTTCAAGCAGTACAGTCTCTAACCCAAGAAGCCAGTGAACATGAAGATACCTTTCAGGACTGTGCAGAGACTCAAGAGGCGTGTAGAAGTTTGCAAAACTATGCCCATAATGACCAAAGTCCCCAGATGACCACACTGGATGATTGTCAGCAGTCTGACCACAGTAGCCCAGTTTCATCTGTGCACTCTCATCCCAGCCAATCAGTTCGTTCTGTTAACAGTCCAAATGTTGCTCCTTTAGAGAACAACTATGCTCAGATCAGCCCAGATCAAAGTGCCATTTCTGTGCCGTCTCTACAGAACATGGAGACCAGCCCGATGATGGATGTTCCCTCAGTTTCTGATCATTCACAACAAGTTGTGGATAGTGGGTTTAGTGACTTAGGGAGCATTGAGAGCACAACAGAGAACTATGAAAACCCAAGCAGTTATGATTCTACAATGGGTAGTAGCATCTGTGGAAACAACTCCTCACAAAACAGTTGCTCATACAGTAGCCTTACATCTAGTAACCTAACGCAGAGTAGCTGTGCAGTGACACAGCAGATATCTAACATTAATGGAAGCTGCAGTATGATGCAACAAACAAACATAAATTCTCCTCCCACTTGTAATGTAAAATCTCCCCAAGGTTGTGTTGTTGAAAGGCCTCCAAGCAGCAACCAACAGTTACCGCAGTGCAGTATGGCCACTAATTTTACACCACCTATGCAGTTAACTGAAATCCCTGAGACTGGCAATTCCAATATTGGATTATATGAAAGAATGGGGCAGAGTGAATTTGGAGCGGGGCATTACTCACAACCATCTGCCACCTTCAGCCTTGCCAAATTGCAACAGTTAACTAACACGCTTATGGATCATTCTTTGCCTTACAGCCATTCAGCTGCTGTAACTTCCTATGCAAACAGTGCCTCTTTGTCCACCCCCTTAAGTAATACAGGGCTTGTTCAGCTTTCTCAGTCTCCACATGCTGTTCCTGGAGGACCCCAAGCACAGGCTACCATGACCCCTCCCCCCAACCTTACTCCTCCTCCCATGAATTTGCCACCTCCCCTTTTGCAGCGTAATATGACTTCATCGAATATTGGAATAACTCACACCCAAAGACTGCAGACTCAGATGACCAGCAAAGGTCACGTTTCTGTAAGAACCAAATCCACGCCTCTGCCACCTGCTGCTGCAGCCCATCAGCCACAAATTTATGGGCGTGCTTCACAGACTGTGGCCATGCAAGGGCCTGCACGGACCTTAACAATGCAGCGTGGTATGAACATGAGTGTGAATTTGATGCCAGCCCCAGCTTATAATGTCAATTCAGTGAACATGAATATGAATACCCTTAATGCTATGAATGGTTATAGTATGTCCCAGCCAATGATGAATAGTGGCTATCACAGTAATCATGGGTATATGAATCAAACACCCCAGTACCCTATGCAGATGCAGATGGGGATGATGGGAACTCAGCCATATGCACAGCAACCAATGCAGACAGCACCCCACAGTAACATGATGTACACTCCTCCGGGGCATCATGGCTACATGAATACAGGCATGTCTAAGCAGTCTCTTAATGGATCCTACATGAGAAGGTAGGCCCTTTGGAGAGACAGACTACCAAACTGGCATGTTGGATTGATCTGCACAAATATCTTTTGGAGAGTACGATTTCAAAACCAGCAATTGGTGTGAATGCAAAAACATTTGTTGGCACCATTTAAAAGCTGTATGCAGCAGAAAGCCTTATACAAGTTTGGGGTTTTTTTTTTTCTTTATTTCTTGCTTTGGTGGGTTTGTTTTTGGTTTTTTTTTTTTTAAACTTTGTGGAACTTAACTTTTCTTCTCTTTTCTTTGGGGGGAAATTAGGTGGTTTTCCATTTTTTGTTTATTTCATTGAGCTTGAAGTTCTCTGGAAAGGAAGAACTCTTTCTATGAACTGCAATTACACAGCAGCTGATGGTTCAGAGCCATTTTATGTGCCTGCTCCCATTAAAAATGTGGATAAATAGACTCCAAAACTATCAGACAGTACTGGATCGTGAGCTTTTTTCTCTCTCCTTTCCCCACATGTAAATGCCTTTTAGCAGTTCTTTTACTGTATTATTTTGTTTCTGAAGGTGACACTTCCGCATGCCGCTAATGTCTTTGTTAGTGACAGTGCATTTTGTAGTACTGTACAAGTGTTGTGCTTAACAGTAAGCCATTTCTTAATTTTTTTGCCTTGATTAGGTTACCCTAATTTGAGGGGTAAAAAAAAAAAACAGAACTATATTTTTGTTAATTATAAAACTTGTAAAAAATAATAAAAAAGCTGCAAAAGCTATTCACATTTTGGTTAGTTCAAAGGGTTTTATTGCTGTATGTTTACTGTAAAGTTGAGACTCTTCCATTTTTGTGACCAGTTTCTTTGGGGCTGGGGTAGGAAAAAAGGCAGCTTTCTGTTTTATAAATACTGTTATGTTTTTTTGTTGATTGAAACATTTCAGTGTTTATTTGTCAAGTTTTGAAACATTTTCATATATGTCCAAATACTTGGCAGGATTTAAAAAAAAAAAAAAAAGTAGTGAATTTGGTGTAAAGTTGCTATTTTATGGAAATGCCTCTAACTTTACATTTTCATTCCATCTGTAGATTTTTCTATCTTTATAAAATACTGGAGTTATTTTTTAAGGGAAAAATAGAGCAGTAGCGTGTGAATAGCTCAAACTAAGCTTACAGATCGCATGTAAAAAAGCAAAAGTTATTTGTGTCTGTTTATATTGCTTCCTTTTTTGTAGCCTTTGTACCTGTACAGAGTGACTGTAAGGGCCGAACAGAAGAGGCTTGATACATGTAAAAATAGGACCCAGTGACACTCTTGTATTTATCTGTTATCTTTTTAGTCAGTCACTTAAAAATTAAAAAAAAACACCCCACAAAGAAACCACCCAAGAAACAAAAAAAAAAACCCTGCAAAAAACAACACCCCCCCAAGCTGTACATTTTAACATAAAATAAATTATGATGAGCCATTTTTAGCCTCTTGTGTCTTGTCATAGTTTGATGTTGCATGGGAATTACCTCCTGAAACAGTGTTTGTTACAGTGCTCTTACATGCTTGATCTAAAGCCCATTAAAGTTGATGGGATTTGGATTAGGCTGTTAGAGTCTAAGTGTAGGTTACTCATCATAATTGCATACACCTTGTGAGAATAAAAGAGTATCTAAGATTATTTTTTTTAATAATCTTAATAAAATATTGAATAAATATGTATTTAATACATTCCAAGGTTGTCAATATTTAATGTATGAAACTTCTTTCCTATAGAAAGTATTAATATATATGTAAAAAGGTTTATGATGATAACAGTCAGGATCTTCGGACTGTATCCTAATTATAGAATTGTAATATCTTCCTTTGTCATTGTCGCTGGGTTACAAGATTATGCAAATCTTGTGTTGAACCTCTGAGTTCTATGTATATGCATGTATATGGGTGCACACAGACACACACACACACATATATGAACATTTCTAATCTAGCAATAGAAGGTCTGTAAAAATCAAGGCTGTCCTATATGTGGAGTTTGAGTGGACGAGGTTTAAATTGGGTGCATGTGAATCTACACCAGAAAAAAATCCTTGTAAGAATTTTCAAAAATGCTTCTAATGTGAATGTTGCCACTGAATCCCCACTCTAGCCCACTGACACTGCAGGAAGGATGCTAGCCAAGGTGAAAGATCGGTTGTCTTGACTGAAAACTCTGTATGTCACCATTCCAGTATATAAAGCAGCTTTATAGGTGAAATTTTATAAAAGTCAGAGAAATGTGTCTTTCTTTAAATAAAACCCTTAAAGTGTGTGGTGTTGCCAAATCAAGAAATTGATACTATGGATTTGTATGCATAACCTGTTAAATTTTAATGTGATGGGGCAGCAGTCTAAAATAGTGGATCAGAATGGGAGCTAAAATTGATGGTCAAACGGTAAGTCAGACTAACTTGTGTTTTAGAAGTTCAGAATGTTTGATAAGGAGAGCACAATGCAACAAAGGTCTTTGTTCATGCACTTACACTGTCAAATTTGCTTTTTGAAGGCAGTGAGTATTCATAGTGCTTAAATGATATAAGTATTTGTCTTCACAAAGTCACTGTCGCTTTTTCTTAAGTTTAGGAAAAGAGAAGGTTAACACAGTTAACGTGCAGCATTCGAGTGTGTTTAACTAGGACCTTGTGTCTTTGTTGAATAATTGCTCAAAGTAGCACTATCTCTTGTGATTTTTCATTTGTATGTTTTTACAGTGAGTGATGAAGGCACCTGCATCTTTAATCGCTGTTGTTTAGTTTCAGGTTTCCAAGCCTATAACATACAGGCAAATCAGACCTGCTTGCCATTTCAGTATGTGCTACCCTGAAACAGAGCACCTTGACTCTAGCGTATTGCTAAAAGTTCTGTATTTGCAATACATAGATTAAAACCTGGGTGGAAAATTATGTACTGTGTGTGTACAAGAGGCAAGTTTCCAATGTTTGGTTTTTTTGTTGTTTTTTTTTGTTTTGTTTTGTTTTTTTAATTTCGGAACTGAATTCCTTTCAGGAGGACAAATGGCTGTCCTGCATCTTTTTCCCATGGTGACTATTCAGCTGTGAATTGCATCACTACGCTAAAATCTCTGTCTTATAAGGCAGCTGTCTTTTCCTTGACAGTTCTACCTGTTCTAGATACTGTGTGGCCATTGCAGTGTCAGTTTTGACTGTGCTTTGGCACTGTCACAGCTGAGAATTGGCTCTTTCTTTTAGTACTTCAAAAGAATCCTTCACGGAGTTGCAATAGATGGTTCCTGTGAAATGCAGGTTTCCCTGCCTGTGCAATCTTAGCCTTTGGTTTGATAAATAGGATACTTCATACCACTAGTGATTTGCAAGAAGGAAGTAAACTTGCATAATTCGTGTACGTTGCTTTCAGACCTGGCTTGTAGGTGAAGTTGGTTCTGCTAACTCTTGTTAGTTAGCTAGTTAGGAACTTCTAAGGGTTGCCTACTTTGTGGAAGCTATCTATTCCAGAACTTCTGCTTTTTCTGATTTAGTCTAATTGATTCTGGGAGAGTGGTAGAGAAAAAAGCTGTGAAGTAAATAAGAAGTATGTTTACTTCAGAATTGCTTAATTAGTATAGCTGTACCAGCAGAGTGCTTCAGGCAAGACCTGGTTCTAGGGAAGATACTTGTCTTTGGAGCAGAACCTACTTCATCTGAAAGCTGCCAAACCACAGTACTCCTGAAAGCTGCACTCTAGCCCTTTAGCAAAGACAGTAAGTGTGGTAAGTGTGGTAAGTGTGTCACGCTCCGGCTACCTGGTCTCTCAACAGTGGACAAAATGTAACCAATTTTTTACTAGTTTTGTAAGAAGCTGTGTGATATAAGCAGAAACAGAGGACTTGAAGTGTACAAAGCTTCCATGATAGATCACTGTCCGTGTGTTTTAGTTTTATAAGCTGTTTAATTTGTCCATCAGGCAGGCTAGTTGATGGAAACAAACTCCATTTATAGACAGTGTGGTTAAATAGAAAGAGTGGGCCTGGTCATTATTTGTAGTGCTGAAAGTGATCCTGTTACAGCCCGTTCTGTAGCGACTGACACCTATAAGAACAAGCAAAGTGATCAATGTGGTAAAGACCTATGCCTCTGTTTTTCTTCCTCTTCCCTTTACTTTTGCTACTTCTCTGTATTAAAACATGTAATTCCAGCATTGTTTATGACCTATATGGTAATAATAGGTTAGCTTGACCATAGTGAAGCTCTAGGATATGCATTGATCAAAAGTTGTTGTTTTGAGCTTTGTGGAGTAGGGAGGGAGGTTTTTAAGAAAGATATGAAGTAAGATTATAGTTTTGGCTTTATCATAACTTCAGCTGAATAATTTAAATTCTTGGTAGTTTTTTTTCCTTGTACTAAATAAAAATAAATGAGCTTCGTTAAGCCATGTTTAAGGCCTCCAAGTAGTACATGTAGAAACACTGAAATAACATATTCTGTTGATTTACTTCTTGAGAAATCAGTTGTGTGTTATTTTTTCATCTCCATGGAAGAACAGCAGCTCCTAGTTTCTGAGTAGCTTGGGATCCTGTCCTTTGGAAATTATTACATTCTTTTATTGCTTTGTCAGTCTTGCCATGTACCTTTTTCCTGATCTGCTTGCTATGCAGGACAAAATGAGTGGGAACTACTTAAGAGTTCTAGTATTTTGCTTTCTATCAGTAGCTGGGAAGTTGCTTTTTGAAAGTTTTGCCAGTCTCCACCAAAATCAGCTGGACTTCAGGAAATTAAATTTTTTCCTGTGTATTTGCACATGTCTCAGACTGCAAAATACCCATCTCCAGGCCCCCCAAAAAACCTTGTTTGAATACAGTTCTGCATGTAAATCAGCTACAAGTCCTCTTCCAGTTAGAGCAGTCATGAAGCTATCGGGCAGGATACAAGAAGCAAAATAAGCTGTAACTTGACTGAGGGAAATCCTCATAGATACTTGCTGTATTTTAGGAGATCATTTGGTACAGAACTCATGTCTGTAAGGCTAATGCTAAGAAAAACGCTGCCATAGAGGTGAGAAAGTTCAGTGTAAATGAAAGACTGGGGCTGTGTATCTGAAAGGCAGGTTTGTCAGACACAAGCCTGGGAGAGCTGTTGCATGTCTGGGTTGTTAATTAAGTTGCAGTAGACAGTAAGATGCATTTGAATGTCTATGAAGTAGATGGAAAGAGTTGAGGGACCCCCTTCCAAGAATTTTTCTACTCTTTAAACCGACATCATGACTGCTCATTTATTTTTGAAGTGTCAAGTGTCTTCCTTTGAGTTTCCTTTTATTTCTGTTCTTTCCTTTTTTATTTTTTTTTTTAATACAGGTGTAGGGATACTTAATTTGCTCTAAGTCCCAGAGTTTGAGTATCTCTGTCATGAATATTGTTCATGTTGTGATGTCTAATTTGTGTTTTAACAGTAGTCTAGTTGTGCTTGTGTTCTGCTGTGTCTGAGAATTTGAAGATAAGGTCTTCGTGATACAGATAAATATAATTGAGAAGTCAAAAGCATTGCATTACGGGTGCCTGCAGCCTTGGCTCCAGTTACTGTTTGGAGATAAATGCTTTACTGGGCTTTGGGCCCAAAAAGGCAGTGAAGGAATAGGAAAGCCTTCACACTGGAGTTGCTAAGCCTATAAAGACCTGTTAACGTCTTCAAAAAATGGCTTAAAGTTGTGCCTAACTCTGTTTGGTTTGTAGTGTATACTCACAGTTCTCAGTGGCACGTTTCTGCACTGTGTTCTTTTTTTAAAGTATCCAAGACTTTTACAGTCCATACTGCACCAGTTACAAAATCTTTGTCAGCTGGTAAAGACCAAGAGAACTCTCTTTTCAGTAGCTAGGTGGTTCCTCTGAGGCACTGAGGCAGTAAATAGCTCTTACCCAATACAATGAATTAGGCAAAATTCCGGCAGGGAGGGTGATGAGTTGATGTTTTAGCAAATGCAAAAAAGGTAAATGTGGCATAATTGTGATCCTCCTCTACAGTATAGTTTGACTATCAAATACTGCTGAGGTGGCAAAACTTTCATTGTGTCAAAACACAGTTACTGATAATTTGTATCTAATAGAGAAAATTGACGAAGTTCAGGCAGAAAAGTAGATCCAGTGTCTCAATTTGTGTGCTTGGACTACTTCTGTCAACAAATACAGTTTATTAGCAACTGCATTGGGGCACAACAGTGTATACTAAGGTGACTAAAGCTGTGATAGGAGGAAACATTTGGTAGTGGTAAATATAAACAGTGGTGTCTGCAAGCACAGCAGCGGCTTTCTCCTGGTAAGTCATATCACTGTGAGATACTTTGTGAAAGTTTCAACTGTGTCTCTTGCCCTTTTAATCAAAACTAAAATTTCATTAAAACTGGTTATAAACTGTGATTATTTAGGGGTTTGTTAGGGCTGCACAAGTTCAGTGTTGGGCTTCCTCTTAGCAGTGTAAAGGACATAATGTTTTGCTTGTTTATTGTTCTAGCTGTTAGTTTTTCCAAGTGCAGGAAAACAAGTCACGACGCATAATTTTCTGGGTTTTTTTGTGAACTAGTAAATTGACTTGGATACTCTGTGTAGGACCTTTTAAAATTCAGGAAGTTGAAGTGTTTAGGAAAAACACGTTAAAACTGAAACTGCTAAAATGTCATGCATGTGTATCTCCTTGAATTGTTGTCCATTGCATCTGGCCTTCTCAGGGGTCTTGCTTTGTTTCTAGTTTGCATGGTCTGCTGCATAGTCCATTGTGAAGACTGGGTAGTTGATCCTCATCTGGAGGCTCTCTAAATGCTGTGCTGCCCTAGGTTGTTGCTGTGAGAGAAGAAACGGCAATGCCAGGAGACAGCACAAAAAGACACACTCCTGCAAAATCCTTCAGGACTCTGGGACTAAATAATTCATCTGTGCTGCTACCATCTGGGTATTTTTCCTGCAAGATTTCTTCAGGAA
>NW_010293778.1:26594-44454 GCF_000700745.2 Antrostomus carolinensis
GCTTGGGTTAGGATCATGATTTTGGGGGTGCTCAGCTAGAAGAGGGTTTTCTTTTAAGTTGTACCTCCTTTTGTGCTGTAGAAGCTTTTTTACAGAGGGTAACATTTATTTGTTGATGTCACAAAGAATTCTGCTAAGGCTGGAACATTCTAAGAAGATGGGGTTTAAATTTGGCTTCCCTTCTTTCTTATCTTGACAGCATTTGAAATGACTTTGTTTTTCCTTCCAAATAACAAATGATCCTTGTGACTGTGTAATTAACTACACCTTCCCCTACCCTCCTTTTATGGAGTTTCTTTTCCAGTAGCACAACCCTGCGAGGAACAATGCTAGATCGTGGTGCTGTTCTCATCCTCAGATGGTAGGCTGTTTTTGGTGTTCCTCCTTTGCAGTGCCAACGCTATGTCCAGTTCTCTCAGCTGCTTCAAGAAGCCCCGGTTTGGCAAGATGCATCGGTGTCTTGATACTTGCTCAATGGCATCCACCACTGTCATGTTCTTGTAAATCATCAGGTAAGCCAAGACCAATGTGGCTGACCGGCTGCGGCCCATAGCACAGTGAACCAGAACCTTGTCTGTGGAAACAAAGAGAGGTGATGCAAAGATGACAGTGGGTAATTTATTTTTTTGACAGTGAAGGCTTCTGTAGTGCTCCTGCTCTGTTTGGTGGTTTGACTTCCCATACCAGCATTTTTGTAAAGCCCATCTTTTTACAGGTGGGGAAGCAGGGCTGTCAGTCTTACTGTAGTAGCTGAACAGCATCTACACATGAGATAACCTGATTAATCCTAAACCAGGTATCTTTGAATTTATTTGTGAACAAAGGTTGCAGAGAAGACCTGGAGGCTGCAGCCTTGCATTAAGTAACATAACAAACCCGGCTGCAGACTAATCTTGCATGCCTCAGAAGCAGCGTGCATGTAATTCTGTGTTTGGGCATAACGACCAAAGCACAAGGGTGTGGGAGGGTTTGATATGCTATCTAACCATCCTTCCATGAGGATAAATGAGATGCACGGAAGTGCTTTTCTCAGTTCTACCAGCTAGAACACAAAAGCTAACCAAATTTGATTATTTTTTGTTGTTCTGACAATAATGTCCTTCAAGATCTAGACTGCATTATTTCATGCCCAGAGACTTCATTTGTAAGCTAACAAGGCTTTTTCTGAGGCTCAGTAATACTTTCGAGAGCAGAGGATAAGAAGGGCTGTAAAGTTAATAGGCATATAACCAGGAAGACGGAAAGAAATCACCTCTTAAACTGTAGAAAAGCTTCTTCAGAAATCTCTGGCTAGTCATCCTTACCCTAGCATTTTGAATGAAAGTAACATTTCCTCACCAGCACCACCACCCCTCTGTTATATATGATCATCTCCTTGCACTGGTGGCCTGTCACTTACACTGTGAATGCAGAGTCTCTGCTAATAGTTTTCATCTCTGAATAGAAGTGCCTCCAGATTGAGCTTTGTGGCATTGCTTGGTTTAACTTTGAACTTCCAGAGTCAGAAAGTCCTTGGCTTCAGGTGCTAGCAAAGATATAAGCCAAAGTGGAACCTTCCCCATTTGCCATGTCTGGGGCATGTGGAGGAACAATAAGTGGGTTTGGATCTGATTGACAAATTTTGGAACACTTCAAAAGATTTCCAAAAATCATTCAAAGCCCTTGAAGGGGTCTCAAAGGGTTGAACTGCTGAAGGAAGTAGATTTGGAGCACTCTTTGCAAACTGCTGCTAAACTGAATTGCCACAGGGGGGGAAAAAGCAAAAACAGAAAACCAACCTATCAGGGCCAATAATAGTTTATCTGTTAGCCATGCCTAGTGAGAAGTGTTGGGTGCAAAGCCTTGACTCCTACCGATTAACTCCTTTGCTTCCAGGCACAAGAGGATGTCTTGGCACAAGTAGCATTGCTGTGTAATGGATGCATCAAGAACTGACAACACTAGAGGATTAATGGCCACAGTCTGCATCCTAATCCCAGCAGATAAGTCTTAGAGGCATCTTGGCAAAATTCCAGTCTCTCTGATAACTAAAACTGCTTCTTCCTCTCCTGAAAAATTATAATATTTTATGTTGTTACTCCAAATATTGGAAATGGATGAAAACTCTCATTTGTTCAGGCCTTCATGCTTCTCTTCAGAGCTTCCCAGCATGTAAACGGGTTGCTGTTGAGGTGACAAAATACATGATAAGACAAGGAAGGCTTTGCTTTGTATGGGTGGCAAATGCAGGGGATCTAGGAGGAAATGTAGTTTTATATTGTGTTAACAAAAGCAAAAAATGGTCATATAGTTTTCTGAAATGCCTTCTAGTTGTATGAAAATGAAGTCTATTTTTTCCTGTATGTGAATATTCAAGATCTGACTACCTGTTGCAGCAAAACGCAGGGCCATATCCCTTCTGTACTATTTTGTAGTAAGGACCAATCTGAACCCTCTTTACTCAAAAGGGAGTCCTCTCTTGCAGTCTATGACTCTGATAGCTTATATCCTTCAAGTTGTGGCTGAATATAAAATATCAGTGCACCGAGCCAGAGATCTGCTGAGTGGTGACAGGTCACTGAACTATTTTGGTCACTTGACTTAGGCTTGTGTTTCTTGAAAATCTGTCTCTAGGTAGCACTCCCTTTCCAGAGTCAAATGGGGTGATGAATTGAGGTGTCTTTGGTTAAATGCCTTGGGTCTTTGTATCTGTCTCATGTTTCTTCTCATGTTGCTTTTATCATCAGTCTTTAGTGTATTTTTTTCCTATGGTCTTCACATGAAAAGAAAATGCTATTCCCCTCTGCTTTACATTCTGAGGAACTAGGACACCAAAGGAATGAGTACTAAATCTGTAACATAGAAGGGAACTCAAAAATCTCTTAAAATAATGTCTTCCTTTCAGGCTAATCAGGCCTCACTGGTATAAATTTTGAGCTGTCCTATGGTCTGAATTGCATGTTTTGGGAAATCCTTATGCACAGCTGAATGATAGCAGGCATAATTGTGAACAGTTCAGGTTTGCCTCTAAAACTTAATTCTTATAACTGAGCTACTTTCACTGTTCTTAAGTCCATGCTTAAAGTCTGCAAATACTGTTCTCATCAGGGCGTTACTTCACCATCACAAAGATTTTGAAGGTTAAGTCAGAATTACTTCATTACGACTGTGTTTTGACAGTATCCAAATTGCCAAGCCGTCTGGCCTGTTGCAGAAAGAGAGATGCTTCTTCATCTGCCAAATGACTGTTTCAACAACTATTGAGCAGCTTCCCAGCAAAAAGCACTGTATGAGGACATCTATTCAATGAATTTGATCACTTGACTGGCTGAAGGTCACACCCCAAACAGTGTGATAGAGCCAAAGCAAATGAATTAATACATACATTCTGGTCACAGAAGTCTAAACTTCTTTTATTTTTCCCCTTTTCCCTGTCTTTGCTTTTGTTTGATTCTACTGCAAAGTAGCAAATGAGTGTAATGGTGTTGCTGATCAGAAGTATTTAGCACCCTATGCTGAAGTTCAGTGTTATTACCACTGGAGGAGATGGGTACTTACTATAAAATCCTGTTTAGGAATCTGGATGTTCTTTTTCCGTCAGGAAGATGCATGCAAATAGTCTTCATTAGGCATTTGAAATACATAGCACCTTTCTACACTAGATATGTATTCACAAATATGCATTTATGTTGTTGGAGGAGAGCACTAGTTACTTGCCTCCAGTCTTTTTTCCTGTAAGTGTGAGAGACATAAGTCTACTCTTTAGTCTGGGTTCTGGAGTTCTCTTGTTCTGTAAAAGTGTACTGGAAAGCTGTTGTCATGCATTTAATCTCAAGTCTTCCTGGGCCATGCATATGTGCCTTTATGCCCAAATTTGGCTGGGATAGGAGGTGTACATTTAGTGTACTTTTCCCTCATGAGAAAGTTAAGAGCTTACTCTTTTTCTTCACGAGTGTTGCAGTAATTCATTATTTTGTTGGTCTCCCATCAGAAAAGATCCTGCCTATCTTGTTTAAAACTCATGTGAATGTGGCAGGCAGTGCACAGCTACAGAAATGATTGCAGTTGGTAGTATTTACTTAAGTGCAGATTTTTTTTTTTGTTTTATAGAAGTTCATCCAGTCATTTGGTCTTGTGTTTCAGTGCTGGACTGGTGCTTGATACTGTCTCAGAACTTTCTGGTCTTTGATGTGGTCTTGAAACGAAGAGGTTGATACTCCTCCCTCCTCCCATCCTTCCCTGCCTCAATATTTATTGGGATACAAGGTTTTTTTTTTCTTAGCCTTTGCTGCTTCCCTTGTGCTTGTTTCTTTACCTCTGTGCAGCAGATAAAGGTGTTACAGGAATAGGAGGGTGGTGGGAGTGAGGAAAGCTGCATTTCTTATTTCAACTACTCCAGTCTGATACTGACCTCTGCCCTCCAGCCATGGCTAGGCACAGATGTGTGTTAGTTATCCGCTCCTTCCCAAAGGCAGTGCTTCAGACATACTTTTTTGAAATGCTGGGTACTTTTCTTCATAAGCAAGTAAGGTCCTGAAGCAGTTTCTCCTGCTATTAGGACTTTGATTGTGAAAACTGAACTTCTTTCAAGACTTTCTCCTGAACAAGGGAAGGGACTGTTGCTGTAGACTGTACTTGCTGAAAAGGTAAAATTGTGAAGACCTGGCTGGCTTTTGGGAGCAAGCCGGGTAGTAGCTCACTATAGCTGTGCTAAAGAGCCAAGAACAGAAGCTGACATGAGGCTAGAAACTTGATATGTGACCATCTGATATTAAGGTCTTTGTAGGTCAGCAAGAAATTCTTTAGTTTCTCAGCTAGTTTCTGGTAAAATATCCTGTAGAGATTTAAAAAAAAATAAAAAAGCATGTTGGGGGAAGGAGTGGGAGTAATATTGAAAGCCAGTGTGAGGCCCAGGCTGTAGCACTTCACATCAGTGTAAAGCTTTCTGACGGAACAACTGCTGGAGGTCAGCACATAATGAACTGTAGTAATTAAGCTGAGAAATTACAAAGGCTTTAATGAAATGTTTCTACATCTCTGCTGTCAGATTTGTTTTGGTCCCCTGCCACTTGGGAAGATGTCAGAGATATGTTATAGCTTGGGGTAGATCTGATGGCCAGGTAGGAAGGTGTTTTTTATATTTGTACAGTGAATCTAATGCTGCAGATTGTGAAGCTGAGGAGTGACAGCCTGGAATCTCTGCAGAGCACTCATGTTCCACTCCCACCACTATGTAACCATTCATTAAACCTTCCTTAATAGGGACTAGTTTGAGGAAAAGACAGCTAATTCATGGAACCTATGCAATATCTGATTGTCTCTGATGTGTTTATGAAGGACTCAAAACAACAGCAAAAAAACCTCTATCAGACAGGAGACCTTAATGCAAGCTGTGATGTGGACTTTTATCAAAGTGCTTGGTAAGGGGCTCTTGGACTGGTACTAGCTCTGCAGTGAAAAAGGTCCTAGTTATGTCACTACTGCCTCTGAAACTAGTTCCCTGCTAGTTTTATATTTTATATAAATAATATAAACTAATTAATATAAATTAATATAATATAATATAATATAAACTAGTTTTATATTCTCTCATAAACTGTATTAGACTTGTTTCACTGTCACAAGGTTGAATGCTGTGGAACCATGCTTATAATCAGATGGAGTAAATACTATACTGTTTTTAACCATTTGCAGCACCCTCCTTACTTCTTTCATCCTGAAGCGCATTATCAATGAATATATAAATTAATATAATATAATATAAACTAGTTTTATATTCTCTCATAAACTGTATTAGACTTGTTTCACTGCCACAAGGTTGAATGCTGTGGAACCATGCTTATAATCAGATGGAGTAAATACTATACTGTTTTTAACCATTTGCAGCACCCTCCTTACTTCTTTCATCCTGAAGCGCATTATCAATGAATTCAGAAGCTGAATAAAAGAACTGGCTGAGCTTGAAAGTGGGGAGATCATCTGCTTCCACTCCATGGTACTCCACAGTCATGTCGTGATAATATTCTGGTCCTGTGTCCACGTTCCGCTGACCATGGGCTGCATTGAGGATGTGGGTGAAGCCTGCCTTTTCAAGGCTGTAGCGATCTAATGCAGTTTTCCTGTTAAAACAAGAGCTGTCATGTAAGTGAAGAAGCTTCTTACCCAGCAAGCCAGGAAAAGAAAAAAAAAATCTCAGATTTGTTATGTTCTAAAGGTTAATGAAACTGATAATGCTTCAAAAATGCATCATTTACCATTGTAAAGATCATAAGATACTGTCGTTCAGAGTGAATGATCCTCCTGGAGCTCATAACTATCTCTCCCAGGTCCTTAGAGCATCTTAAAAATAAATTTATTTTCCTGGCACCTTTGTAATGTAGGCAATACTGGCTTCTATTCATCTTGTACAAGAAGAAAGTTGAGATACAGAAAGAGATAAAATGAATTATTTAAAGTCATAAAAGGAAATCAGTGACAGAACTTGAAATAGGACCAATGAATGCTGGTTTCCTCTTCTGTCCCATCAATTGATACTGCAGAAGTAATAAAAGAGTCAGTGGTATGTGAGTACTAAGATCATCTGGAATTCAAAAGAAGCTCTTCATCCCTAAAAGGAACTATGGAGTTTTTTCTCCATTTCTATTTTAAAAAATAAATATAATTTTAAAAGTCACCATTCTGTAGTCACAACTCCCTATCAAGTTTCCTTTTACTGTCGTGTTTGGCCTCAGTGAAAGCTGAAAGTCATATATTTAGCCCACTATTCTATTCTCTTCTTGCTTTCCTTGGACAACGGAAGTCAGAGAGGAGAGGAAATCCTAGATTTTTGTGTGCCAAATACCCACTCTAAGTGTTTGCCAGTAGCTTGAAATTCCTCAAAAAGTGCAGAGTTTGTGGACAGGCATGTAAAAACTTTTTTGTTCCATTACAGAAAGCTTTTAATTTTGGAAAGTTTTGTTCTGGAAAAACCGTCAAGTTTCATTAGTGCCTAGGAAGAGACTACTGAGCTTTTTACAAAAAAAATGCATAGGCTTTATTCTGTTAATATATTTTCACAGAACTACTGCTGCCATAAAGGAATTGGTGCATGATGTGAAACAGCTTTTTCCAACCAAAAGTACCTCTCTCCATGAATGTTTCCTGAACACTTCAGTGTGTAAATGCAGCTGCCGTCAGGGGACATTGTGGTGGCTACCTGTAGTGTTTCGTAATTATGGTGGTGATGGCTCAGAATGGCTTGAAGTTGACTCCACCTTCCCAGCCTCTGTCAAAGCCAAAATCCCCCTTTAAGCAGTCAAGAACCTAGTGATTAGAGCATTGAACTGCGATATGGATACTGAAGGTCGTACCTATGCTCTTTCTGATTTAAATTAAGCTCATGATAATTGGCTGTTCTGAGTAGACCTTTCTCCCTGTAGAAATTCCTTTCTGGTCAGCAATGATAGTGTCTTGACCCTACTGTCATTTTTGTTATGAAATAATGTCCTAAGGCCCCTATGTGATGATTTAAAAAACAAGTAACTCCAGTTAGTGAGGTGATACCTGCTTAAGCTTAGTAGACTCTGGAGGACAGAAGCACCAGCATCTTGCTGCTCACCTCAGGTCAAATAATGCTCACTCCTTCCCTTTGTATTCTTGTTGCAGTGATTGACCTAGGAAGATGTTTATTTTTCTCCCTCCTTTTAGAAAAATCATGCCTTGGGATTTTCTTCAGGTGGATGTGCTCTGTACACTTTTCCAGCAAAGGCCCTTCAGCTCTGGACTATAAGGATGGCCAGTACTTGAACAGATTAAATGTCCTGGCTGAAGAGTAAAGGTGCAGTGAACAACTACTTCTGTGCTTGACATGAACTACAGATTCTGTTTTGAAATTGTTGTTTTGCTTTGCCTCCCTGATGCTGGGATAGAGAAAATACATTATCTGTTCACCAGACTTGACCCAAAGCATGTATCCAACAAACCATGAAAGACTGCTGGTTTCAGGTCAGAAATCTGTGCTCAACAAGAACCCCTGCAAGTGGAGACCTACATGCTGAATAGCAAGTAAGACTGCAATGTAGTTAGGGTCAGTGGAAAAACGAAGTTTTTGGTGGACTGTAGATACTACCAAACTTTGGTTTCTGCAAGCACTGCTCAGACTAATAAATAGCATTTGAATTAAATGATTAGGTTGTTCTGAGCAAGGACAGTGTCAAACAATAGGTCACATTAACATTTGATGCTTGTATTCATCTGAAATGCAATTTTCCTGTTTCCTTGATTAGGTTCTCAGGAGATTGTCTTTGATACAGTGGATGCATCTAATGCATTTGTTTGACAGTCGTGCTTACGGTCTTGTTCTGTGTCTTAGGATCTCATTTTTAAGTGTTCAATGGCCCAAGTATTTCAATAGGTATTTGGGAAGAAGGGAGACTGTCACTAACTGCATAAGCAGTCTGCTCAGTCTGGCAAAGCTCCTGGGAACTTTCCTCTCCACCTCCCAGTCTTGCCTGTAGCTGCATACAGTCAGTTTGGGGCCTGGTATGGAATTAATCCTCCTCCTTTTTATTCAATCAGTTAAAGGCAAGGCAGTTAGGTGTTCATTTTGCATCACAATTTGCATTAGCATTGTCTGGCCCTTGCCTTATCAGAGTTTGTGAATATGCACATTGTTACTCTGTTAGCTTGCTCTGTTTCCTGTGGCTTGGGCTTGAAAGGGAATGAGAAGCAGCAGTGGATCAACCTTGAATGCTGTTGCAAAAACCCATCATAAGTGCTCAGATGTAACTAAGTAGTCTTCTGTGAAATATCTTCTTAAAGTGAGTTATAAATGTACCAAGGAAATACTTAGACGGTTATCTACTCTGCTGTTTTTGCCACTGAAGAATTTGTACTGTTTTCCTCAGCACTTGAAATAGGCTGATTTTAAAATGTTACCTGCTTTTTAATTACACTTGATATATATACTAATTCAGCAATATCCTGTTGGACTGAATGTAACCTTGCTCAGTTTAATCTTTGTCTTTATAATATGGATGCACATTTTCCTTTTTTTTTTTTCTACTGATGTTGCTAATCTAGAAAGCATCCAGAAAATGAATGCTCAGTGTTGAGCACTCAAATCTGTTAGGATCTCCACATTTTCACTGGAGTAGATACTCAAACTGTGCTGTAGGTGTTGTTGAACCTCTTAGTTGGTCCAAGACGTAAGGCATTTACCATGGCTAAGTGGAACATGGTCAGTGTAGCTCCTGTGGGTATGTGGCTTGTGCATCTGCAGGCTGAGCTATTGCATGTAATCTGTAAAGAGGATGTCAAGTACCTTTCTTCCAGCAGATAACCTGGACAGTAAGTTTTTGCTAAGGTTTCTAATACATAGTTTTGTGTAGAGATCTGAGGAAACAGTTATTGTGCAATACAAAATAGGGTTCAGTGGACTGTAAGAGATGCCTGCCTTGGGCTTTAGATTCTGCATCTTTTCAAGAAGGCTGAAGTGACACTTTTTCAAGAGCATGAGTGCTTGGCTTCAAACTTGATATGGAGATTAGGAAGTACTTATGCTCTTTGTCCTTTCTCTCCATCTCCCAGACTTGCACTTGATAATTATGTTTTTATAAAAGATCTCTCTACTGTTCTTTCAAAAATTTTCCTTGGTAGTTTTGTTTTTTTTTTTTTCTTGTAAAACCTTTCCCCAACAGGTAGGCAGACAGCCCAGTTGAACTACCACTTGTCATGCTGACCCAGGTTTGTCTGCTTTTTCACTCCCATCAACTGTCTTTCTACCTTGCCCACAGATGATAAAACCTATTGGGTGGGAATGACCTGTGCTGAGACTATAATATAGGCAGTTAAATTTGAGATTATGCTGGATTTTCAGCATGTTGATTGCCCGTTAACAGAGAGCAAGCAACAGGCTATTAAGCCCTCATATAGGGCGACCCATATCCTTGTAAATTGAAATGTTCCTGTGCCCCTTGACATGTTTGCTTGGACTGGCTTTAGCCATCAGAGAAGTCTGGCTTTGTGTGAAGGACTGGCTTGCTTTCCAGCCCCAGCTGAATCCGTAGTGTAGGTTCCATTGTGAAAGCATCCCTCATTGTCTGTTTACTTTAATCGGAGACTAACTTTTTTTGTATTTCATCATGCATGATACTCCTGGTTATGTCCCAAGGGGGAATGCTTTGGGTCTTCCTTGCAGTTTTTACCATGCCTTGAGTTATCAGTATTTTGGATGAAAGGAAGGAATAAATCAAGCATAAATATCTGCAAATATACAGTTGGTTGGGGTGGCTAATAGCATAGGATCATTCAGGGTTTCCATGAATCATATACCTTATTGGAGGATTTATAACTCTAATAAATTCACTTTCATCTAGAAACGGCACAGATTTTTTCCCTTGACAGTTGGCTCACTACCAGAGTTTAATAGTCAAGCTACCGATGTTCGTCTTTTTCTCTCTTTGGGTGCTACTGTTTCCTAATAAATTGCAATTAATATTCTCATTTTTGCAATTATGCTTGAATTTTAAATAGCTATTGAAAAAAAAAGAATTTGCTACAAATACTAGTGTAGGTGAAGCCATAAGCATTTGACTACTCTTGCAATTATTTTCATTTTGTATATCTCCACTATCTGTGCTATTAGCACTTGATTTCCTTTTACATCATGCAACTGTGGTCTCCAGTGCCTGCCTTGAATGTGTTCCTGTACAGAGAAAGTGAAGTGTGACACTGGGAGATAATGGTGAAAATTTCAGTATAATTCAGTTTAGTAAGAGATGATCTGGGCAGATTGGTCCCATGTAAAAACTCATTAGCTCTTCAATTCAGAGCACATAAACATATGCTAAAAGTTAAGCATACCCAGAAGTCCTTCTCTCTATAGCAAAGCATATGAAGGAAAAGCTCAGTGCTTTGCTGAATCAGACCCGGCATTTACTGTAGGACAGATGGACTCATAAACATGTTTTTAAAGTTCAGAGGCAAGGGGGAGTACTTTGATATGGGAATGCCACCTAAATGGTGAAAATTGGAGATAAAATCACTTCCACATAGGGATAGATTGATAATAACAGACTATCACCAATGGGGGAGAACTGACCTAAACAAAAATGTCATCTATTTTCAGATGGTTCCCAAAAGACTATTTACATCTCTTGGATTGTGCAAGGGCAAGTAAAGGGCTTGTCCAAGAGTATAACTGTGCCTGCTGTCAGTTTTAAAGCTGAGATTCATAGGATTAAAAGTGCTGTAGCAAACTCTGCTGCCTTCTGGAAGCAACAATGTAAGTAGTTAAAACATGAAAGAAAATCCTTCTTTTCAAGTTGTCATCTCCAGTGTGGCAAATCCCTTCTCTCTCTTTTCAAAAATACTGTCATAACAAGCTTTAGTCCCAGCCGCTTTCATCAGGAAGATGCCCAAACCAATGGAATTGGAAGAGAGGGAAAAACAACTTGCAGGCACTGCAGCCTGCACCTCCACATCAAGTATTAATTATAGTAAAAGCAGCTAACAAAGGGAAGAGAAGGCAGCTCATGATGAAAACCCAAGTGCACCCAAAGGAAGGCAAGTAATCCTCTGACACGCCTTGGTAGGGTCTGGGCAGAACAGCTCCCTCCACAGGTAAGTCAGCACCTTATAGCTGGTGGTGGTCAATCAGATGACTGGTATGCTTATAAGCTCTAAGTAGAGCCAAGTCTCTTAAGCTTCATGTGAAGGGTGAGCAATACAATACTGTTTCAGTATAGACTGTTAAAGCCATAATTGATGTGACCCAGAATGACAAAGCAGAAGGAAATCTAAGGCAACATGTTACTAGAAGAGGAATCCTCTCTCTCAAACTTTTCCATTTTCTTAAATGCTGAAGGAAAGTTTGATGCAGGATGATAATTTACCAGATGGTCAGTGTCAAAAAAAAGCTTCTTGAATATAGGCAATACTGACACTTTCTTAAGAAAATCTGTCAGCTCTCCCTTCTGAAGAGAGATGTTGAGAATTTCCAATAATACTGACCCAATTTCCATTGGTAACTCCAGCACTGAGGGAATCTAGATATAGTGTAGCATTGTATCCCCTTTTCCTTCTGAGGTGTTGCTCCATTTCTGTGGATACCTCCTGTTCAGTGTGAACTAGAAGAATTTTTGGGTACCACTGAAAATACTAAACAAGATCTTCATATAATATGTGGTAGAAAAAGGTTTAGTTTATTTTCCTCTTTTTTTTCTTTTTTCTTTTTTTTTTTTTGTAAGTGATAGAACCTAGACACAGGAAATACCTCTCTGCTTTCTATACAGCAAAGGCATCAAACATGATATGGTCAGTCAGTTTCTTAGAAATCACCTGTAGACAGAGATGATGATGTGTGGGGAAGTGTTACTTGTCTTGGAAACCATTGCTGCTTTGAGAGGTTTATGGTCCAGTGTCTGATTTATGGTCCAGATCTGATTTTCTGGATTGTTTGATGAAGGTTAAAATTGGCAGATTCTTTTACTAACAGAGTTGAAATTATGTCCTCAAGAGTGTTGTTATAATCTAAATCTGCATACACTCCTATTTTTGTATGATTAATACTGGTGTAGATCCTAGGAGTTCATAATGCTAAACAGTGGGAGGTAACTATTTGCTACCCTGAGTGAGTCCCATCTGTTTTCTTCTAGATCAGTATAAATTGTTGTTCTACTTGGTCACTTGGAAAAAGCTTTACTCTATTGTTTTTCTGAAGAAAAGGAAGAGGAGAGAATGAGTTTGAGTTAGGCATATATTTAAAGTTAAGTTATATATTTTAATTATCATACACTCCAATCTGTAGGTTTGAGTTATTCGTGTCTTGTTAAACCATACTTGTGTTAGTTGTGAAGACCATAAGCCCTGGGGCTCTTCTGGGACAAACACAGACCATAGCTTTCTTGAAGTGCAAGCTCAGTGCATTTCCAGAAAAAGATTTTTCATATTTAAGCTGTAAGGACTTAGATTCCAGAAGACTTATTTTCCTCTGGGAGTAGTTTGAGAACACAAAGACCTGAAATTGTGATCAGGCCTTAAATCATAAAGAGAGCTAGAAGATGGCTGAGAGGGAACCAAAATCTTGGGAGGCCTTTGTCTTCAGCTAAAATATTTGAAATTCAGAAATGTGGAACCGTTAACATCACCTGAGGTAATAATGCAATCACTGAAGAGCTGCAAGAAGAAACCAGAAGCTGCATAACTGGCAGAGGTTTTCCATGTGATTGTGGTGAACCAAGCAGGCTTGAGCTCAGCCAGTAAAGCTGCTCATGTAAGTGTCCTGGTGACCAGTGAAAGAAAGGAGCAAGACAAAGCTGCTTTCCACCCCTTCAGAAAGCTTCTGGATGCGAGGATACATGCAGGCACTAATCCTGGTAGCAGATGAATCACGATCTTGGCAAAGCATGTTTTATTCCTATCACTGGGCTGTCTCTTACAAGTTCCAGTGTCTGGTCTTTAAAAGTCCTTGGAACTTGCTGGAGGAAAATTTCAATTGGAGCTGAACACAGCATGTTATATTTTGAGGCTTTGATTATTCTGGGCCTGACAGGCTCATGGAGATTTCATTGCCTCTGGGCAACATCTGCAGTGAAGCCTTGTAACAAAAGGATTGAGTGGCCTCACAGGGCTCCTTGATAGCCTGTATTGCATTAGAAGGAAGATGTGGTTATGTAGTCAGGGTAATTAATTAGCATTTCCATAAGCAGTCACAAGTCCTGTTAACCTTGTAAATGCAAGAGGCAGGAATGAAGCACAGATGTGAAGGCTCTGAAGATAAACTCTGCATGTGTGTGTTCACTTGATTTTGTTGATGAGCTCCACTAAATTCTTTCAAGATCAACCTTAATTTAGCGTGCCTAAGGATGCAAATACACCCAACATCTGTTCATGTCTCCATGGCAGCTCTTTGGCGACCACTGCTACAGCAGGATCTTAAAATAAAACAATACAAAAACCCTGCCACACTGAAGGGGGAAGCTGTTGGTCAGAAGTAAGATGTGGAGCTGGTTGAGGAAAAATAGAGAGAGCTCTGGACTTTGCCTACTTCTAATAAAATTCTAGTTCTGGTAATGAAAGCTGCATCTTGCCTGCAGACCCAGTTCTCATCTCAGATTTTCTACTAATAGATGTCAAGTTTGCCCTTATTCAGCTGACAATAGTCATTCTCTTGCAGGAAGCCTCATTTTTTTGATGAAGTTTTACTTCTGTTCACCCCCTACCTGCTTCCCACTTCTTTTTCTTTCTCCATTAGCTTTCTCATTCTTTAGTCCTGGTCATGTGTGGCACTTGTTTCCCCCAGAAGCACCATTGTATTGTATTCAGAGTCATGCCTCCCAGCATTTATTAAACACAAGGTGTAACAAGCCACTGCTACAGGAACAGTTACATGAGTGAGTGACTGGTGGCCTGGGCTTAGACACTGACTGTCCAAAGACCTGTTGTCTCATTAGATCCCTTTGCTCAGAGGGCAGAGCTGTAGCTTCATCACATTATTGTGATGAAATTATTGTAACGGCTTCATTCAAAATAATTCTGCTGGTGATTTTGAACAAGGAAGTAGGAAATAAATGCCAGAAGAGGCTGTTCTTTACACTGAATCTTGAGTTAGAAATATCTAACAAGAGGGGCAGAGTAGCATGGGGAGAGCAGAACTCAACCCCTTTTTCCTTTGTTCCCGAGTCATTTGGCCAGTGTCTTCCCATGGCTTGCTGGGGAGTTTTTTAAAGTTTTTTTTTATTATTATTTTTTCTGTCTGTAAAAGTGGAAGCCTCAGCTTGGTTAAAGCCCAAAACTCTTGTGTCTTTCTTTTGCCTCTGGCACCACAGACGTAATTGGTCCATGATATTAGGAGTCTTGTAACTTTCAAGGCTGTATGTCTTTCCTTTTTTATAAGCTGGCAACAGATGAATTTTAGGACCTTTAAAAAAAATTATTGAGAACTTTGGAGCCAGTGGGGCTCTTGCTTGTGCCTTACAGTGATGATGTAAAAGAAATGTCATGTTAACACAGGATGTAGAGGAAAGTGGGAAGTGGACCAATAACACCTAAGGGGTAAGAAAAGCTCTCTTGCTCTGCTCAGGGTTTGGGTTGGGGGATTTTTTGATGGCATGTCTCCCTGCTGCAGCAGTTATCTTTGCTTGTCAGGTTAGGCTGTTTCTAGCTTAGTCCTGTGCTCAGCAGGGGTGGGTTTGGTTTTTTTCCAAATTCCACTTGGTCTGATCAGTGAGACACATCTCTGCAGCTTTGCCTTCCACAAGGTTCTGTTTATTTTAGTCTCTTGAGTAATTTGAAAATGCAGAGTACTCCAGGTATACAAGCACAGCCTTGGAAATGCAGAAATACCACTGCAGGTTGAGCTATCTCTTCAGACACTTTTCAAGAATTACATTTTAGGCTTAAACTAACCTAAGACATTGTCCCATGCGTCTAGGTCATGCTCTTCTGTCAGTGTAACTTTGGCAGAACTTTCACTCAGAGATAAATGACAAATTACCCCTTGAAATGAGACATTTAAAAATAGATTGTGATTAGCTTCAACCTGCACAGCCTACAGTGGTGCCACAACTGCTCCTGTTACTCAGTCTTTAATGGTAGACCCCACCACACTTACCCAGCACTTTCCTGAAGCAGCTGCAACCAACACTGTGCCTGTATCTGTAAGGGCCATGGCAGGCTCCGATTGCTCTGTTGAACTCTGGCATCTGTCAGTAGCTCATCAAGTCACATTACTACTGCTAAATACTAATAAATGGATAGGAGGAGGAAAGAAACACCATGCTCTGGTGAGGTCTACTTGGTATAGCTTAGTCATCTCCTATGTGGAAGAGACGTACTATTGTACGCTTACTCATCTGCTATATAGAGGTACTACATATGTACTTACTCATCTCCGATGTAGAGGTTGGGCCAGACTTCATTGACGTGTGTGTACTTTGGGCATCCTTTCCAAAAGAGTCGCTCCAATTCAAATGCACCTGGGGTACAATAATCCTCATCAGGATCTACTTTGATTGCTGTGTATGCATTTTTCTTCCCAGCATTCAAAACTGATGGTGACATCTTGTCCATGGGGTAGCGTGCTCAGGATGTGCAAGAAACTGGAATGCAACCAAAACAGAATGTTAAGCACAAAGCAAGCAAGTTCTGCTCTGGCTATGGGACACTGGGAGCAGTACTGGCCAGGTGTGATGTGGCATGGTGTGAGATGGATGTACCTGCTCCGTGGCAGACACAGATTTGCACCTGGATTTCTGCCTCCGCTGAAATAGGTGAGGAGTACTTTATTAGTTGAGCTCACCAGCAATGGGAACAAAAAACAAAGGTTTGTCATCACTGAAGTTTTGTCTCCATTGCGAATTTGTTTCTTAGAAAATCCACTGGTAAGAATTTGGTAGGTCTAGCAGCCTTATCCAAGGGATCTAGAGGACCTTGGGGAACTGGATGGGGGAAATCCAAGATGTTTCTTTATCATTAATTGTGAATATCCTAAAAGCTTCTCCTTTATCTAATTTTCAGCAATTTAGGGAGATTAAATGTGTCCATTCAGGTGAATGCTGGGTGTACCCGTTCTGCTCTTTCAAGATCTTAATGCAGCCCTGCACACTGGACCTTGTAGGCTGTTTCCAGGAATTGGCATTTGCCTTTTTGCCACACCACTGACTGACTGACAAAATATCTTTTCAGCCAGGATGGGCTCAAGGACTTCCTTCTTTTCAGGTTCACTCTCTTTTTTTTTTTTTTTTTTTTTTTTTTTAACTCAGTGTCCTGGTTTTACTAGTGAAACCACCACACCTGGATGCATACATGCCAAGTGGGTAGGAAGAAGCACTGATGAACATACAGTATAAAAGAGAGCAATGTTATCCTGTAGCTAAAATCAGAGTATCATTAATTTTGCTAAAAACAACACCCTTTGCCTGGCCATGTTGTCAGAGCTGTGTCACTCTGAACAACAACCTTAATGTCCTGTGTGTTTGAGCTATCTGCTAGTACTGGATCCTTTGATGTCAGCTTTGCACATCTGTTGAAGCCCCAGATTCTCTCCTGCTTGCTGTGATTTCCTCCAGTGCTGTCCTGATTTAGACTTTCCCCTGTAGAGTTTGCTTCCCTCAGCTGTGGAGTCAACAGTTACAGCCCAGTTAGGTGGTCTCCCTCCTCTTCCCCAAGGCTATGCCTTACTTAGGAGCTGGTGAGTGGAGTTAAAGGCTAGAAACTAACTTGAGTCTCAATGCCACCCTCATCCATTCCTTTATGAAGACACTGCCTTAGGACACAGCAGGCAACTATATGTTTGCAAGAATATTCTTGTCTCTTGGACAGGTGAGTTTTTTGCATCTATGTTTAATTTTCCCCCACAGCTAAAATATCTCTGGTAAAAGTCTGCTGAAATAAGTGTAATACAGAAACCTTTGCACCAGCAGCAACTGCACCAGCCGCTGCCGGTGCGTGCGGTACAGCTGCGAGAGTCCAGTGCTCTGCTCCTTAGCTCAGGTGTGGCACTGCATTGTCCACCAGAGAAGTCAGCTGGTATTCCCATGCATACAGTGTTGGGTGTGTTTAGGTCAAGGGTTTTTCAGATTATTTTTTATTTTAATTTTTTGATTACTTGAAAGAAGTTTTGCAGGGAGAGAGCTAAGGTACAGTATTTCTGTGTATTCTCAGTAAAGAAGAAACAAGGGAGTGATTGGTGAGTGTTACAGGTGTACGTGAGAGCTCTTTCAGTCCAAATTAACAGCACTGGAAACTGCACACTACCAGGAAAATGCTCATGACATAGATCCAGGGGCAATGTTGGAAAAGTATTATGAGGGACATCAGTGTTGTAATGTCTCCCTTGGTTTTCTTCTGTGGATTTGCACGTTTCTGAAGGCAAAGCATGTTTTGTTCTGCAAGTTGTCAG
>NW_010293778.1:44484-93053 GCF_000700745.2 Antrostomus carolinensis
GACTACAGCAAACCTCTAGGAACTAGAATTTGGGGCTGGCCACATGCCTGATCTCCTGTTTGCCCTGTTGCCAGTTCTCAGCCATCCTCTCTTGTCTTCTGAAAACAAGTTTCCCTTTTTTCCATGTTGCCAGCCTTTTCCTGGAGACTTTCTTGCCTATTCCATCTCCCTGTTGGGTCTGTCTTGTTCTGCTGGACTGTCTGATGTCAGTGGTTGCTCCTGTCTCTCACCCCCTTGAAGGGAGAAGTTGAACCTTGCAGTTCTGTAGGAGACTCTTAACAAAAAAAGGTGGAGTTGGGCTTGATCTTATGAAGTGTGCAAGTACAGCCTGACAAAAATCCACCTTCCTTGCAAGCAACAAATCGTGTAGTGGCTCCCACAAATTTTTTATATTGACCGCTGGTGACATTTGTGTCCTTTTAATTACAAAAATCTGGCCTAGTGCCTTTGTGAAGCTATTGTCGAGGTCTCCTGCAAGCAGGATGGCCATTTTTCACTGACATTCTACGTACCCATGGGGTTTGTTTCCTCAGTTTGGGCTCTTTTGTGCCTGTCATGTTCTGTTTCTCTACGAAACTTGAAAAAGCCAAATGATTCCTGTTTTCCTACTCCAAAGCTAGGCAAGACTGTGGAGCTGGTTTTTGTTTGGCATGTGTACACCTTTGTTCAAAAATTGGCTTGCTTTCACTGGCAAGGGGATCTATCTTTCAGCCAAGCTTCCTAAAACATGATGATGATGTTTAGCTAAGTGGTCCTCTGTTGAGATTTGTAAAGGGCTCTGAGAATTCCAGCTTCTGGTCTCTGTGCCCCCCGTAGCCTTTCCCCAGGAGAGCCTTTTTCCTTCCCATGCCAGAATTATGCTAATTCTACATGCAAACTTAACAGTGTAGATGATGTTAGACTGTCAGAGATACAAATCTCATACAGTCTGACTTTGGGAGTGAATAGGCTGTTATCTAGAGCTTGATAAGAACTGCTATGTGTCTAGTAAGGAATTATCTTAACTGAGGGCCTGTTGCCTTGATGCTGAAGGACTGACTGGGCTTTTACTCTTGGCTGCATAAAATGGGAGGGGAGGAAATGAAGGGAAAAAGAGAAAGCAATGTAATCAGTAATTGCACTCAGTGGCCACAGTGCGTTGATTTGTTATACCAATAGTCCTGGTTGGAGATTGCAGACCTCAAAACACGACTATTACATTTGCAAATAATCGTTTGTGGTACTGTAACACCATTTCAGTTTGAAGCTTGGTTTGCACTCTGAAAGTTAGACCTCTGCTGAGAAATACTCGTTTCTGTCTGTCCTGCAAAACCATATGCTCCCTGAACTTTCAAGTAAGCTATGTTCTTTTATGTCTTGCCAATGTTATCTGCTGCGGGGATTTTTAAATTGAATTAGAGCACAGGAAAGCATCAGTTGAAATTCCTCTAATAGAATATTTATTTCAGATTTGACTCTAGACTAAGGAAGAAGTAACAGAGGGTAACTAGGAGGAGGGGAAGGAGGAAAAAGGCACAGGTTTGCTACTTGAGCTCTGGAATTAATTGCCACAAGGCATTTGGTTGAGGGGAGAAGGATGGAAGCGCTTGTGTCTTTCCAGGAACCTCATCTCTTATTGGCTATTTGGTGTACACCAAATGGAGCTGAGGGAAGACTGTTCCCTAGGTCTGTCCTCTTAGATTAAAAAGTAAAAAGTGGATTGGACTTTTTGGTTTTTGGTGGCTGTTCTGAATGCTGTTGTGAATATAAGAATGACCGTCTATATAAGGATGACTGTCTAGCACAAGCCCAGGCAGGGAAAGCTCAGATTTCTTTTGCAAACCTCTGTGGAGGGGAGACCGTTCCTTGCAGGGTGTCCACCTGGCACAGTCAGATGTCAGACATATTGCAGGGTTACCCCTGCACAGCCTCATCAGAGCAGTCTCCCACCTCTTGCGGTACTTTGTTCAGGATAAAATGCTTTGCCTTATAGACTAGGTGGCACAGGCTGAATGATGTACTAGTGCAGCTGTCCTGTACCAGCTTGGGACTGCACTGTGCCAGGGACACACAACCTTGGATGTGAAAGCTCTCTGGAGTAGACACAGTCCTCATGCCCTTTGCATAAGGAGCTCTGCACCCTAATTGCTCCTGGAAGTGCTGCTTTAGCACAGGACAGCCTTTCTTATTTCATGCGGGAGGGATGAAGAGGTGGCTAATCTAGCAGGAACTGGTTTTGTCCCAGAGAGGTTCTCCTCGGCATGAAGGTTTGAGCTCAACTTTGGGGTGTAGTAAGGAATGGAGCCCTCCCTCTGGGGCCAGGAACTCCCTTCCACTATACCAAGGCCGTGTGGGCTGCTGAGACCTTCCCGTTCCCTCTCTGCACTCACCCTGTGGTGGCTGGTCAGCAGCTGAGTGCCAAGTCCACCTCAGTGGGACCAGGGTCTGATGCTCAAGCCTGTGAGATTTTGTCTGCCAAGCCTGACATTCTGTGGGTTTTGCTTCTCAATCCAGCATGTGACTAACTCTGATCTGCCAGTGCTCACCAATTATGCTGTCATAGACTTAGTGTATTATCAGAACAAGGATGATAAAAATTCAGTCATCTGCATTTTTATACCCTAATCTTTCTCTTCATAAATAAGACCAAAGTGCATGTTATCTAATGAATTTTATTTGTTAATCACTTGGATGGCTGGAATATTTCTTCCCCCTGGCTTATATGTATATAAATGAAAATATTGTTAGTGATTTCACAAAATGGTAATTCAGAATAATGGAGAGTTAATCCTCTTTTCATTAGCGAGCCACTTCAGGACATACACTGTGGCAAATTACACTGAGTTTTAAGTCATTTTTGAGTGCTGTGCACTAGAAAAAAACCATTAAACTATTTTTGCATTGATAGAAGTAATTGTGTGGCTAATTTGGATAAGAAGCATGTATTAGGCACAGCAAAGGAATCTCTTCTTTATGTTCACTATCCGCTCTACAGCTGCCAAATGGAATTTCTTAGAGCTCTTTAGCTTTTTTTATTTTATTTTTAAAAAAACAGGGAGGGAGGAAGGAAAGTGCAAGGGTAAAAAAGGAAAATCTGCCAGTGTATCTGCTGTTTAATTCAGGGAGTGATCACAGTCTAGTGGCTGGAGCAGTGATATGGCAGTGAAAGATTTACTTTCTGCACTTTGTTCTGAGTCTCTTGAACTCCTCAAATTAACCCAAAATTTCCAGGAAAGCCCTGGGAAGTCACACAACATAACAGCCCATTTTCAAATTTGTTCAACTGGTGGTATATGCCTCCCCCACCCCCAAATTTGTAGGGGTTAGTTAATGCTTTTGGAAACATCAGTCACAGACTCTGCAGTGTGATAATCCCACAGATGGGGTTGGGGAAAATTGAGGTTCGTATCTAGAGGTGAACATCAGAGCTTCAGTGGTTGTGTGTACATTTCTACTGCTGGTTTTCCAGATGTGGTGGAAGTTTCTGAGTACTTTGAGACTGAAAGCTATAAGTCATTATCTACATAACAAATACTATGTTTCTTAATATTTTTGGCTGAACGTGCTGTGCAAGCCTTAGTGCTGTGTATAAAGATGCCAAACAATTTGGCAAGATTTATGCCTGGGAATTAAGATCCAAGTCAGCTCTAGAAATTTGAAAAAGAAAAATGCAGACATGAACAGAAAAGGATTGCATTTGCTCTTGCCCTTTGCAAGGACCTATATACCCTTTCCCATTCTTTTCTGCACCCCTCTCTGACCTGGGGGTGGGGTTCCTCTATCACTGCAGTTGCCCCAAGCATACATACTCTGCCTGACAATTTGTAGTGGTGTTTGTGTGCCTGAAGCCACAGATCCCCAGTGAGGTCAGAACCCAATGGTGTCAGTGTGCTCTACAAACATGCAGCAAGAGAGGCTAAGAAAGTAAGAGGTGGGGAAAAAAAATGGAGACATAAGGCAGATTTCCTTGCTTCTTCCTTCAGAGGGAACAACTGTAATCCTGTTAGATGTTCTGTCCTGCCTGACATAGGGCACAAGGCTTCCTTGCTCACTTGAGTCCATATTTATATAGCAGAATAATTTAAATTCCTTACCACCCATGTTTCCTGCTCTTGGGAGTTCTCCCAGCCCATATGATATCAGTCACCTGTGCTAGTGGAGCTTTTGATGCTGGATTTATTAAATTTAATTTGGTGTACACAAGTGTACCGGCCTTGGTTTTGTACTTGGAGAGTTGTCTAAAAGCTACTTCTCCCTGAAAATACCAACAAAATGCAAATCCCTCTGGTTTAGCTGGGAGTAAAAAGTTTTCAGCATCCAGCAAACACCTAAATATATAACCTATTTGTAAATGTGGAGGCAGATTTTTATCTCATTCCTGATCTGATGCTTTCAAATTTTGCTTCCTACCTCTTTCCTCATGATAACTCTGAAAAAGGAGTGGAGCTGTGATATCTTAAGGGTTTTTTTTCAAGATGCCAAGGGAGGGAAATAAAATAACCAAAGCAAACTATCTGTCTCTCAGCTCTGGGCCTTTCATGAGAAGTCTACACAAGTAATGACATTTCCAGTAGACCTTATGCCCATACCAATGCAGTAGGAGATAAACATGGTGCCCTTGAAATTAGTCAGTGGTTTGACCCTCAAGTCTGGAGACTGAATTTATCTACTGCCATGAACACTAAATTTGAAAGAAAAACAAGGAAGTGAAAACCCCCACCCCCCCATCCCCCTGTAATTATGATTAATAAACCACTTTTGTGCATTAAGTGCTTGTTATTGAGAAACTATTCCTGTTTTCTGATGTTGTATGGAGAGCTGACTTATTTGAATGTTTTTTATTTATCAGGTGGAATTCAATGCCACTGAAATCAGACGACATCTATCTTCCAGGGGGTCCAAACCTGAGACCTTCTTGGCTTCTAGACAACTGCAGAAATAATGCATTTATTTTTATTTACTTATTTATTTCAGTTATTTTCAGCTACCTTAGATAAGACCTTCATGGAGAAATAGCATCTGTAACTAGTATGTACAAGACAGAAAAGTACCTGAGAGGAGGTAAGGATGGAGAATACCAATTCTACACTTTCAAAAAAATGTGCAGAAGGCTTGAATACAGTTTAGTAACCTGTCTCCGTGTAAGTGCTGAAGGCAGACAAAAATAAAATCTAATGACTGAGGGTCATCTGAAGCAGTGACGGAGGGTCTATTGAGCAAGTTCCTGAATTCTTAAGAAATGTTTTGTTCTTCCATTTCCATCCAGCATGCCAGGTACATACCTCCCTTCAGGGTGAAAAAGTACTTACCCTTTTTTGAGTGTGACTAAGCAGAGAGCTGTTTTATAAACTGGAAAGTTCTCCTTGCAGAAGCCAAGGCACATGCTGTCTGGAGCGCAGTGTTTGCACTTGGGAGGAGGGTAAACAGTGCTTTGGTTTCTAAGGTTTTCATGACTCGAAGTACATCAGTTGAGCTGAGAGTTGGTTAGCTGCAGTAACAAAAGCTTCCTTTGTTAGATGATATAACTAAATGAATTTAAAATGGTGCTCCCTGATATGCCATCTACACGACATTCTGCTCAGACTCCAAACACTGTCAATAGCCATGAAGAGCTGTATGCTTTCCTGTGTAACCTGCAGTGCGCTGCACCCGGGGTGCTGCAGTGAAGTGCGATTCTGCAGTGGTTCCTTGAGTGTTTTTTTTTTTTTTTTTTTTTTTTGCCAACACTAGACAAAAAAAAAAAAAAATTTGTGCAAATACTTCTTGGGAGGGAGGAGGAGAAAATACTTCAAAAAAATCTTTCTCTAAAAGAGCCTTAAAAGAATTCAAGTGTTGTACATCCAAAACTGGAAATCCCTCGGGTACCTGCAGTATACTTAAGTGAAGAATAACACAATCCTGTGTTCCTTATTCCTGTCCTAGTGTCCTAGTCTTCACCAAAAACAGTCACTTACTTCAATTCCTTTATTTTACCCCTGCATTCTTATGCTTGAAGCGTTCAGAGACTGTAAAATAGTTCATCCAATGCATTCATCTTTATACAGTTTAAAACCAGAAGAATCATAGCCTCTGTACAATTATTTCCCGGACCCTCCTGCTGTGAATTTTCAAAACTAACCAGCTAGTTCAATGAATTTCTAAGCCACTGATGACTTTTAAAAAACTTTTTTTTGCCTTCTTTCTTTATTGTTGACTGAATTGGTTAATTTGAAACAGACTAAGCTGAGATTTTATTAAATATTATGAGAGTGCCCAAAGAATCCTAAAACATGGTGTCATCTGAGAGAATTGTAATTCGATTGGAAAAGTTAGATTTGACTGGAGGGTGGAGCAATTATCAAAGAATAAACAAAATATTCTGGGATGTATGTTATAAAAGCTTGAAAAATTTCATTTTTATTCCTAACTTTCAAAATTTAAATTTAAATTATCTCTAAGATAAATACAGTTTTGGCACCTCATTTCCTATTTCACAAAGTTATTTCTGTAACATGACCAATTTGTTTTTTAAAAAATTATACTTTCAAAACCTCTTTGACTCTGCAATAGTTTTAAGCTTTTTTTTTCTTTTTTCTTTTTTTTTTTCTTCTGCAACAAGTTTATAAAGTTGGCAGTTACCTTAGAATGTTTGCCAGGTCTCGGTCCTCTCCCTGGTTTGCTAAACCAGGTTATAAAAGGAAGAAAAGGAGCACAAGAAATACAGCAGAAAATGTATATTGCTTAGCCTTACCTGTAAGTTTAGGTGGGTGCTCTAGGTAGCTGGATCTTGTGAAGTGCAGCAGAACGACAAAAGAAATCTTACCAACTTTGCAACTAGAGTCTATTTTTAGAGGAGGATTTGCTGACTCTGACCTTGAGTGCTACCCACACCAAAGGATGATCTTTACATCTGCTGGTAAAACTATTCCCTGATGTGACCTGAAACATTAAACCTGGCAGTTTAGCTACCTAGCCTCAGTGTGACTAAGATAATGTGATGCCTGCGTGTTGACTATAATAAAACAAAACTAATCTTTTATCTTCTTATCCCCTTGTCAAGCCTGATGCTACATGGATTAGGAGCATTGCACTGCTGTTTTCTGTCATGCTGTGCACAAGTGATTTGGCACTGGCACAACAGGCAATGGGAGAGGTGGCAACCTAACAAGATCCTCATCTCTTGTCTGTGCACCACCAGAATGCCACCTTCCCCTACCTGCTGTCTTGGTTTTACCCAAAGCTGCCGCTCTCAGTATCCATCTGACTTCTGAAAATGCCTTTCTTTGCTGGGAAAGTGATGTAGTGCTCAGCCCTGCTCGGCTCTGGTGACATGGGCACAGCTCACCAAGAAGAGGCAGAGGTATGCTCTAACCTTTGGAAAAACTCCCTACTTTCCTAAAAAGTTTTCCTGAAAAGCTCCATGCCTTCCTATTGCAGAAAGTCCAAAACTTTCTGTAGTAAGCCACAGCCAGGTTCATAAAAGATCAAATCAGGGTTCTGCAGTGTCAGAGCCACACCTCTTCTGCTCCAGCACCTCATCTGCTGTGAGAGCAACGACCTTCATGGCCCACAAAGCTGTCTGCTAGAGGGATCGATGATCATGTGCAAGGAGCTGGCACACAATATCCTCCGGCCAAGTGTTTGTTCTGCAGCAAACCATTCCTCAGTGTTGCCAATTCAGACAACTTCATTGGAAGCAATGAGATTTTGGTGCTGCTGAAGCCAGGCTCACAATGACATTAGAAGCTCCAGCTTCATGTGAGTATTATATTTCTTGTGGAAAATTCTTCAAATCCATTGCCTTCTGCCTGGCAGTGGAGGAAGGAGGCAAAGAAACCAGTCAGGACAAGCACATGATACCAAGAAGTAGCCCACTGGCCTCTGTACCTGCTTTTTGGGGCACCCCAACCCCTTCTGTTGAGATTATCATCTTGGCGATGATCTCTCTGAGCAGACCTGTATGCACTGCTTGCCTATCTTTCTGGCTCACAGTGCTCCCTCCTCCCACTCCAGTGTGTGCAAAATCAGCCACTTGTTGATGCATACTCACTGTGGAACTTTTTAAATCTCTTTCAAGAACAGAAACAGTCTCCTATGACTGCAAATGCCTGTGCCTGATCAAAGTTTTGGGATGCCCAAGTGTTTTTCCCAAAGTAGCCAAGTCCCGTGGTAGATGCCATTAATTTTCAGTGGGACACAAGTTCCTGACTATGTCGGTTATTTTTAGTGTTACTTCAAATCCTTCCAACCAACTTTGCCATCCCCTGTCTGTTTAAAAAATAAAAGTTCATTCTAGAAGGACCAGGACCAGACATGGTCGTGGCCTGTGGCTAATACTGAAGTACAGTTGTGAATTAATAACAGTTGCATTTCAACTTCTGGGCATTGGATCTGCTGCTGTTTCATGCTAACAGCATCACTCTAGCCAAGTTTCTGTATTACAGAGCAGCCAAGCTCCTCCCTGCCGATTATTCAGATCCCTCTGAAAATGAGAAAGAGCTTAGATGTTAGAAACCTGCTGTGCCTTCTAAGTTACCTTGGAAGGTTGTTGTGCAAATTAATTCTATACTGATAACAGAGAAACTTTGTGGAGGAGGAGATGCAGACCCCATATAATGGAAACTAGCAGTGGTTGTTTTATTTTTCTCCCTGCAGGTGACCCAGCGTGGGGAAATATGGGTAAGATGATACAGCAGACCAGCAGTACTGGCGAGAGGCGGCTATGTAAGGTGTGCGATGGAAGGTCTGTGCACCCTGGGTGGCATGGCATGGGGATGGGCCGTGGTCTGTTGCTTCTTTTGGGCTGTCACTCCCCAAGGTTGTCTTTCTGATGTCAGATCGATGGCATGACAATGTTTTGTGGTATTGTTTTTTCAGGCTGGCATTTTGAGTTCCAGGAATATTAAGCTGAAACAGAAGTATTTGTTTGTCTGCCTGGCTGTCAAAACAATGTGAGCCCTTGTGCCCCCCTCTCTGTAGGGTCCCAAGAACTTGCAGGGAGAGATCGTTCACCTCCTGGAAAAATGTTCTATTTTGGGGACCGGGTGTGTGTGTTTCCATTAGTTTTGGTTTTCTTAAGTAAAAAATACTCGCTGCTGAGATGTTTTGAGAGTAGCCAATGACTTAGAGTGCTCTGGAGCCTGAACACGTGGGAAACACAGTAGGAAGGCTCTTATTTTGGAATAGGTAAGTGCCTGCCCTCTGGAAAGTTGAATAGTTGCCTTGGGCTCCTAAAAGCAGATGTTTGCCATGTTATTGGTCATTTCTGAAAATCTTGGCTAAGCTGCTGCTGATGCTTTGAACATGCAGATCTCTCCCCCTTCCTGAAGTCTTACATGTATTCAGCCTGCTCTTGTTCAGCCTGCAGGTCCCTGCTGTCAGTGGTTGGCTCTTGCCGATGGTAACCCACTGGCCCCATGTGCCTGTCTTAGCAAAGCAGCTGCACCAGCCTCAGAACGTGACCCCAGGTAAAATGCATTATCCCAACCAAGAACAGTGCCAGGCACTGTTCACATACAGGATAAAAGGCAATTCCTAGCTGAACTTCTAGGTAGAAGAGACACAAACTTAGGTGGGAAAAGGGTGACATCCAAATGGAATGAGCAAGACTGTAGCCAAAAAAATGCCACCAACCAGCTTCATAGGTGGGAGTTTCTGTGACAGAGTATGGAGCTGTGGGAAGGATGAGAGCTCAAGTCCCATTTGGGGGAGGGGATAGGAAGGGGAAAAAACCCCAAAAGCTTTTTTTTTTTAAAAAAAAAGGAAAAAAAAACTTATCATTTCTTCCACAAACACTGGGTAAAGAATAGAAGGAGAGAAATGGTAGATTTCTGGCCAGACCACACTAGGGGTACAGTTGGAAAAATCTGACGCTCTCTTTTCTAAGGCTTGAAATTTTAATGTTAGTTTAAAATAAAAACTTTGAATACTCAAAGCTCAATTTTAGAAGACTTCCCTCCCCCATTCAAACCTGGTGGACTGAAATATTTCCTCTTTGCTACAAAATATGCTGGGTTTTTAACAATTGCTTGGGAAGAATAAGTATATAATTATATGAGATTGTCCTAATGGACATTTGCAGCTGTACCAAGATGCTAACAGCATGCAGAAACCATTATGTTTCCAGTTGTTTGGCAAAAGTTAAGAAACCTTATATATTTTTTTTTTTTTTAATTTTTTTTTTAAGTTAACTGTAAAGTAAATCCAGATGGTTCTCTCTTGCACAGACGAGCAGTCTTCAAACTAGACATATAGCTGTAGCCTGGCTATAACTTGTTTTGATTACTGCAGAGATAGAGATATGTTTTAAATGACTGTGCACCCTCCTCACAAAATGGTGTGTGCCCTTGATTCTTGCTGAAATCAATTGGCATTTGTGCAGCACTACATAAAACTTGTTTGACAATACCTTGAGTATCTAGTTGGGTGTTACTTGTTTAATTTTTCTTTATACTGAAGAATTGCTTAATGGCCCCCATCAGGGGTTGTGGTTCTGCTGAGGCAGGTGTTGCAGACCCATAAAACAAAAAGGACAGTTCCTGCCCTATGTAATCTACCATTTGAGCTTCAGTTTGTTCTCTCTTCATCTCCTAGTTAAGGTTTACCAGAAAATATTGGTCATATGATTTTTTAAAATTTTATTCTTTAATAAGTATTGTCTATTGTGTTCCTTACCTCATTTCAGCTAGATGTCAGTTGTGCTAGCTTCTATCAGCAGGGGAATCAGAATTATGTTGACTTGTGCGACCATTCTACAAGTGTGGTCAGTATCTGAATGTTCTAAGTCAACACATTAGGAGCATTTCTGAAATTCTGAAAATAGGGTGAACTGAAAGAAATGATAGAGTTACGGTAAGTTAATTTTTATATTGGTTTTTTTTTAGTCAATAAGCAAATGTTCTTGTAGATAACAGTTGATGTTGTTTGTACAAGTAGTAAAACAGGTAAAAATACTGTTTTTTGATCTTCTTAGGCAGTATTGTCAGGAGAATAACTTGGATTTGGCCTGGTAGGAGTCAGATTTACTGGCTGGTGTGTCTCTTGCTATGTCTCTGACAGGGCTAATAGCCCAGCAGTAGTGGCTGTGTTTATAAGACTCTGTGTTTGAAACTAGTGATGAAGCAAGCTCATTGGGGGCTAGAAAGGAAGGACCCCTGTCCTGAATGAGGTTCCCTGGCCTTCCCTGGGCTTGCAGAGGGAGGCTGGGGCCAGGGCTCTGAAAGGTGTTTTGTTCACTGTTCTGCTTTTTCTCTTACTGTCAGCAGAAAAAGTGTTCTGGGAGATTTGTGTTGAAATGGAGTATAAATCCCAAGGCACAGTAATGTGGAAAATAAGGGGTGAGGGCTTTCTTGTAACCTCCCTTACCATAGAATGCTGGGAACCAGAAGAACCTGGAGCCCCAAACTGCTTAGTCTCCTGTTTCTCAGTTGGTGCTAAGAGGAAGCCCTGTGTGGAGAGCACCTACAAGAGAAATCCTATGCAAAGAGAATATTGACCAGTCAGTACATTGTTCTGTGCTGTGCAGGGTATCCTGAAGTGCTCCTGAGGTCCAAAAACTGGGCACCTCCAATTAGACATAGCATTTAAATTGCCCTACGTAGAAAATGTCATTACAGAAATTAATGGTGTTTGTCCCTAATATACCACAGTAGGTATAGGGTGGTTAGGGTGAGGTTACAAGAAAGCCCTCACCCCTTATTTTCCACATTACTGTGCCTTGGGATCTATACTGCATTTCAACACAAATCTCCCAGGATTCACACACAGGATTGCACTTAAATTCTCTTGGTGACACACTGGGGAAACTGCCAAAGCCTGTTTCTACTCATATTGTTCTTTTGAATATGAAGGTTTTTTCTTCTTCTTCTTCTTCTTCATCCTTAATAACAGATTGCTGCATAGATTCCAGAAACGTGTGGTCCAACCTATTCCCTAAGCATAGCGTGTTTTGAAAAATAAACAAAAATAATAGATACTTGGTATGTAACTCTGATCAGAAAGTTTTGTCCAGGCAGGCTGAGAGCAGGTTTCAGGTCAGAGTAATCTCATGGTATTTGAAGTGCCAAATCTAGACTTAAAAAGAGCTGAGAGCCAGAAATTGGATTGATGTTTGCTGTCCTCTTGGTACAGGCTTCTGGCTCGCTGGCAGCGCAGATGGAGAAACACCAAAACGCCAGAGTTGTCGTCCTGGTGCCATTAGTCCAGTGTCTGTACCACTGACTGTGGTCAGTAACAAATGCCTTAAAGGAAAGCATGTGAAATCTGTGCGCCCCACTTATGGGATAAGTTTTCTGCCCCACAGAAAATCTATTTAATCTCCCTACTCCACCTCCTTAGATAAAGCTTGGCTAGAAGCCTGAAGGATGAAGTTTTACAGCTTTTCCAAAACTATTCCTTTTCTTCCAATGTAAATTGTCTCTGATGGTGGTTTTTCTTACTTATGTGACTATCCGATATTCTCTTTAACTATTCTATGCTCTTTGCCTCCAAGGGTTCTGATAATGAGTTCAACAGACTAAATAATGATGATAACTATAACTTATAACATTAACTAGTTTGAAATATATCCCCTTTTCATTTTTTCTAAGCAAGCTTGGGGGAAGTTTGCCCAACCACTGCTCAGGTGCAGCTGTTCTGCTGTACTCAGAACATCTGTGGTTACCATATGGCTACAACCTACCATCCTCCTAGAAGTAATCAAGTACACTTCATGTCATAAAACCCCACAACAGCAAAGCAATGCCTCGTAATCTACCAGGAATGCTCCACAGCACCTCAGGGCAAGTGCCTTTTAATGTCTTTTTGCTCTGAGTTTGATCAGGTTCCAGACTCTTTTAAACTGAGAACACTGTAAATGTTGGAAATGAGGTACTCTATTTCAGGAAAAATACAAAAGCCAGACTGAGTAGTTCTGTGAAGCAGAAATAGAGTTGTTGCACTATGAGAGATAGCAAGACTGCCTTAATAGATGGCATTCAAGTGCAGCTGTTTATAGGTCTTAACTGGTGTTGGCCCACGAAACGCATACTTAGAAAGGAAATCAGGGAAAGCTAACACATGCCTGGGGGCTTTGAAGTTGTTATTATCATCCACATGCATAAGAACAGGAGATCCTCTCTAGTCCAGCAAGTACTGAGAAATGAATGAGTTTGGCTGGCGCATACATCAAAGGTCTTCACTTGTAATTTGCTTAAGAGATTAAAAATGAAATATGAGGGAATTATTGAGGAAGAGCAAGCTGCTGGTTTTTCCCCCTTGCAGCAGGAAAGAAGAACAATTGAACATCTATTCTGTCTGAAAGTGATTACTGAAAAGCTTTCTGACAACCTTGAGCGAAACAGCAGTTGCATCTTAGTTTCACTGACATCAAATAAGCATTTGATTTACTGAGACCCAGCTGGACCTGTCCAGTGCCAAGGAGTGTCTTAAGAGAAGCAAACAAACTTGATAAAGCTCTTTCTTTACAGAACGACAATCTGTAAAGCAATGCCTTGCCAGACCATGAAATGTGCTCTGCATTTTAGCTACCAGAAAAGTTTTTACTTCAGAAACAAACAAAGAAAACCTATTGACAAACACTTGAAGCTTGCTACTGTTCCCTTTCCTGTCAAATGTGATTTTTATTGACATTCTTCAAGAGACTGAGTAACCACTAGGAAGGACACGGTGTTGTCAAGTCTTTAAGCCATGGCTGGACTAGGACATATGAAGGCTTGATAACAACTGTGATCATCTGGATTGCCTGAGACAAAACTGACTACAAATGCTTTGGAGGCGGAAGGAGGAGAGAAGTGACTTCCTGGAGCAGCGTCTGATAGGAATGCAGAGTGTGAGAAGCCCTTATTTTAGGGGGTTGAGGAAAAATTGTGATAAATTTTTGAAAAGGATCCAGAGATGTTGGCAGAGGTCTAGATCATGTAAGTCTTCCCATCCCATGTCTCTTACTGTTGCCAAGTCAGAGATTTTGTGGAATGACTTGGAGCCTCTGAATCAAGATGAGATGCCTTAAAAAAGAGCCTGACCTTTTTTGGAGCAGACACAGGAATTGATGGATGTTAGTCTGCAAACTGTATGACCCAAAATGGAAGACGCCGACTGCAGATAATTTCCATGTTCACTTTGATAGTTTCTGTTTATAGTATAAAATTTGTATTAATTGCTGACTTTATATCCAGCTTGTGCTTTGACACGTTTTCTCGCCTTCACCAAGCAAACTGTTATTGAGTGTTCTTGGCCTGTGTCATCTCATTTAGGTTGGGATTTTTCCTGCCCTTTTATGTTACAAAATGGGTAGTCCTAAAAAAATTCTAGTTGTAACCTTGTCGTACGTAGAGCAGATGATCATCAGTCCAGCTCATTTATTGTTTTATATCACGGAGGCAGGAGTAATAAAAATGAGTGCATGTTACCCAGTCAGAATTGATCAACTACATTTATGAGCATTGCTACTCTTAATTTTTATGCAGTGTTAAAATAGTCTCTTTTTGCGAAACCAGCCAGTCTCTCCCACACTCTTCAATCCATCCACATAAACACACACTGAGAATTTTAAGGAAAACTTTTAGCATGACCCATTGCTTTCCCATTAAGACTCCAAAGCACTCATATTTCTCCAAGAATCCATTCAACACACTGTTTTCCAGCTGTTACAGATGCTGATTTCAGTATAAATTGCGGATTATGGATTCAGTTCCCTGCATGTTCTAGTGTACAGACAGTGACATGACAACCAATTGTTTTACAAGAATATTAACGCAAAGGATTTTCATGTGAATTAAAATGAACTTGGAGCCACAACAGACCTGAGAACACTGCCCTGTGCCAGAGAGCAGCATTCAGAGAGGCGTCAGGAGATGCCCTGCCATCAGAAAGGGAGTGCCAGGGGACAGGACTGACTGTCAGGAGCCCTGGCTTGAGGAGTAAAACTGTGGGAAATCTGGATTGGGTGGTCAGTGAGAGGATTTTAAAAAAATCTTTTTAGGAAAAGAGGACTTAGGGCTGAGATGCAGAACTGAAGTTTTTGAGAAAATTGAGCTATCAACAGGAGTTACTGCCTATTGCAATTATAGCTCATTTACTATCAGAAAAGTTGTATGAATAAACAGTGCATAAAATTACTGCTAAACATATTTTTGAAATGTCTTGAATTTTTTGGTGATATGAATAAGCCTGGTTTTAGAGAGAGAGAACTATGCTGCATGCCAGAGATAAGTAAGTGCAGGTTTTACCTATTGACTTATCTCTTTAAAAAGGGAGGGAGAGAGCAGAGGGGGGCAGGGGTGGGGGGGGCCTAAAGGAAGAAAAACTTGAAAGTAGAATACATCAAATATTGTTTCCTTGGAAACAGAAAGGAAGATTACATCACAAGGTTCAGGCCTATAAATAGAAACCTAGCAGTGCAGATGCACAAGAAACTCTTGTTCCTAGAGGGAAAATTTAGAAATGAAGATGATCTCCCTTTAGACACTGCTGTCACAATGCAGTCAGCACAACCTGATCTTGAGGACCAGCAGTAAATTTAGCTGATGGTATATGACAGTCTTCTCTCAATTAGCCATAGCATTCAGCTCAGGGAACTGGTTCAGTTGGTGAGAAGAGGTACAATTTTCAGGCTGCTATAAATACCATCAGTGTCTCCAGAGCCCTGCTATGCTGCTGTGGCAGAAATTACTAGAAGTCTTCAGCATGAGCTCTAAATCCTTCGGGCAGCCATGACAGGACAGTGAAAACCTCAAGCCTGTGCTAATGTTTGTGAGAAACAACTGGGTGAAGCATCACTGTGCTCTGGTGGGTGTTCAGGACTTTGGATAAGATGAGCTGTGGCTCACAGGAGCAACTCGGGGTGCCTGTCCCCTGCTGTCCCTGCTATGTCCTGCCCCCTTCTCTCTCTCTTTAGCCACCCTGCAGTCATGGACCTTGCGCTCAGGGCCGAAGCATCCCTCTGCCCCCATGGGAGTTGAGCAGTAGCATCTGAGCAGGGTCTGAAGGCAAGCACAGCAAGCTTGGCATACCACAGGCTGCCTGCCACTCCAGCCTGCTGTGAGCTCATGGTCCCAGCTGTGCTGTGGGGCCTGTCTCCTGCATCCTGCTGGTGTTGTGTGGATTGCAAATGTTTTCTGTTTCTGAGTTATGTTTCTTGATGCTATGGAATATTTATACCATTACTTAGTAAACCAAATAATGATGTTTTCATTGTTACATATGAGTTCCTCTGGACTATGCAGTGGTTCATCTTATAATCTTTAATTTTTAGTGACATGCAACTTTTTCCCTGCTTTTGCAGCCAAACTCTCATCTGAGTATGTGTATACAACACTGCTAAAAGGATAGCTTTAAAATTGGGCAAGTCACACATCTTATGGGCTAATGTAGCTAAATCTTCCTTCCAAAGACTAAAGCCTTGTATAAATCATATTATTATATGGTCTTTCCAGATGTTTAAAAAAAAAAAAAAGAAAAAAAAAGAAATTGATTGGTTATGGCTCTGCTAGGAAACAATGCCTTTCAAAGTGAGACACAGATTTGTTCCATCAGTTTGTATGTGATAACACAAGGCCTGGTCAAATTTCCACTTTCTGGTGGGAATCATCTCAGTTTGAGTAGGGATCTTAGTGTGACTGATGGCTCACAAACGTCTGTTCCTCCCCAAAGCTGACTGAGCAGGGCTTGGAGCTGCTGGTAAGTGAAGAGAGTTGTTAGATGTCCCATGTTAGATGGATGTTGATGATGCTGTAATATATACATTTGTATACATCGTTCCCTGGCACTGCTCATTTTAAGGCATAGCCAAGTAAATGAAACAGCATGTGCTCCCAGCTGCTTTAGCTGTAGGACATGGCTGTGGTGTACCAGGTGGCAGTACTCTAGCTCTTGTAGCTTTTTCTGTGTCTCGTAACATGGTATGCACTCCTAAATCTACCAGAGAATCTCAGCTTTACTTGGCAGGGGACAGGAGGAGGAATACAAGTTTATTGCCCTTGTCAAGAAGATAATGAAAACAATGACCCTTAAGACAAATAATAATAATAAAATCCCATACTGTATAAAGACATTCTCACAATGGGAAAGTGGGGGGCAGCAGGGGGGTGATACAGAAGTTCTGAACATCTGGGGGCTGGCAGAAATACACTTCTTGCTTAGGTAGGTACAGAGGTGATTTGTATGCGTGTCTGAGTCTAGCTGTGATTCTAGATCCAAGGTTGCTATTACTATAATAAACTTTAAGATCCCAGGTCTGTAAGCATCTAGTGCTAAGGGAAATCTGGATAAGATTTGAACCTTGTAGTTTGTGTCCATCTTCAGTTTAATCTTATGTTTTAATTGGAAATTGTATGGGATTTGGCATACTACTTTTCATGGGGAAAGCACCTGGGGTGGGGAGGGGATCCTGATATGATGGTGCTTTCTTTGACTTGCTTGGGTTTGCTGCTGTAATTTCTCATCTCTGTGAATCGATGTGCCTGCACAATTTCCCTTTTTTTTTTTTTTTTCCAAATGTCTGTTCCACATTGTGAGCTGATATTCCATGGTGTGATATTCTGACAATACAATCACAGCATTCCAGAAGTGCTCTTGCAGTGCATTGCATGGGATAACTACTAGAATATACAGAATTTTTAGCCTCCCACATTTTTTTTTTCCAAGTAGCCCAAAACTTATTTCTTTAGGAAGCCAGCACCCTTATTGGCAGGCAGGCATTTCTGAGCATTGGGATGACTGTCATCAGCATGACTAGCCTGAAAAAGTTGTATTAGTATTCATCTGTGAAATGGTTTGGATGACTGGCCAGACAGACTGCTATGGCACTGACACTTGACATCTGACCAAAAGGGTCTGGGATAGCAGAGATGCAGGTAAATTGACATATGTCTGGTGCGAAGGAGGATGGGTTAGAAACTGGTGGATTTGCTGGAAGTTAGTTATAGTGATCATAAAATCAGGGTGTAACCCCATGGAAGTGTAACTCAGTCTAAACTAATTTTTTTATTCTTCTCCCATGAAAACTGATAGTACTAAAAGACATCAGATGAATTGAAAAATTATGTGAACTGATGGAAAACAACTTTGATTGTAAAAATCTAAATATTTCTTTCTGTTACTGCCTTCTCCCAGGCACTCCCTACCTCCCTAAAAAGCAACATACAGCTATTCTGCCTGATCAGATGAACTGTTTAAATTAAAGCCACTCTGTAAGAGTAACATGTGTGCCAGGACTGTTTTTTGGGGTTTTATTTGTATAGTTTTAATTTCTTGTTATAGGATGTCTCCTTTGATTAATTCAAATGTGTAGGAAATTAAAAAGATGGTCAGTCTGATTTTTTAATCACTTGTGTATTCCAGTTGGGTATCAGCTAATTACATACAGATAATTAGCAGTTGCATCTGAGAAACGTGTTGCTTAGCCTTCAAATGTGCAGAGCGTGCAAGGCTGGGATTTCCCCAGGACAGCTGAGGAGGAGGACAAGGAGGAGGAGCAGGAGAGCACTCTCCCCTGGCCTGCGGCAATATTTGGTCCTGCCAGGCAGGAGCTGCTTCACAGCCCCTCCCCACAGCCAAGCGCTGCCTGGCAGGGGGTGGCGGTTCTTCACAAGTGGAGATTTTTCTTCTGGAAAACTCAAGGCCAGGCAACATCTTCTGGGTATTATTTCTTGAAATCATCTTGTCATTGGCCATTACAGACCAAACTTTTAGAAATGTTCCCTGCATGGGTGGTGACCTGGACAAATCACATGTACTGGTACCTCCAGGTATGGCTGTAGCTACTACAATTTTGCAGCTGATTGATAGCTATACATGCACACACATGCAAGTCAATTAATAGAGCAGAGTAAAAAGTAAGTTTAATTTTCCAAGTATCCTTAATTTGAATAGTCTCTGATAAAATGTTTTCCTCTTGTGAGAAAGGCAAAGAAAAGTGTCTTTGAGACCAGTCCTGGGATCCTGCTGTGTCTCTCTTGTGAATGAGTAATGAAAAGTGGCCATTCATTGCTGAATGATTATTTTTCCCCTTCAATGGAGTGTGGGGGGGAAACCCTTCAAAATCCAAGTCTTCTATGAGTCCAGCAGACTAAAAGCATCAGGAAACCTCTGGAGGGAAGTAAAAAGTTATGAATGGAGAATAAAATATTGGTGTGGAGCAAAAGGGCTGTTGTGTATAAAGAGCAGATGGGAAAATGTTGAGTTTGAAGTTTAAAAGACAAGGATCTGAATCTCATTCAGCTGAGCAGGGGGAAGTGGTTTCGGTTTCCTTTCCTTGGAGGTTGGCTCCATTTGATGAATTGTCGAGATGTGCTATAAATGTTTAAGATTTATAGGAGAGGCTCCAAGTAATACTAATGAGCAGCTAAAAATAGATATGATAGGAAAATATAAACTGACAAACAGATCATCCAGCATAACAATAACTTCATAATCATGCAACCGTTGCCAACTGAAGATAGGAGACATGGCATGAAAATGAGCTTTTGTTTTTCACATCTGAAAGTTAAAGGAGTCAGAGTGGAAACAGATGTTCTCCAAAACAATGTGTCAGAATAACTCTGGTAACAGCCAATTGTCACCAGAGCTGAGCAAATAACTCTTTGCGCGCTCTTTGTTGGCTGATGGTTTTCCAGTGATGGGTGGGGTCTTTGTAAAGAATTTATTTATTTATGTATTTATTGTGAGCAACCTAAAGTTTATTTGGTGCAAAAATTATCAGTGTTTCACTTCTTACAGTTCTATGCTCCTCAGGTTTTGGGAATTTTTGTCTAAGAACTGTTGGTCCTCCAAAAGCAATCTTAAGGGCTTTGACAAATCATTTTGGTTGTAAAGTTCTGTGAATATTTCATTGTTGGTGTTTAATATTAGATTAATTGGTATATTATAATTATTATTGAATTAGGAGGAATTAGAAGAATTAGATGCTTTGTTTCCATAAAAAGGGGTTTGTAGAGCAGCACCTTCCTTTCAGAAGAGTTTTACACTAGGAATAACCGCAAAGGTAGAGCTTATCTGTTATGACAGCACAGTTGCTATGCTTTTATTTTTGGGGTCTGTCTACTGAAGACCTACAGAAGAGAAACTTTCAAGTCAATTGGTGATATGTGGACAGACTGAATGATCAAAGATCCTTTGTCCTGCTATGAATCTCAGTCTGTGCTGGGTGCCTACTGAATGTGCTAGAAGATCTTTGTGGTCATGAAGATGATTTGCAACAAGCAGGATCAGAGTGCAGCAAACGGAAGACCCTATCCCTTGGCAAGTGGTATTTTTGCCCTGACTTGGCACCTTCTTATTGTTTAAAAAGTGGGCAGAGCCATATAGATGTACTCAAGAATTTCATAAAGATGATGTGGACTCTACTGTAATTTAGTGATCAAGTTGAACAGCTGGGGTAGTTGAACATGAAGGTGATGGAAGGATGTTATGGATGCAGAAGCAGGAGGAGCAGAGACAAAGCCAGATCCTCAGCTAACATCACTGGGTATTTTTAGGAGTGCTTCCTGAGAGTGCTTTCGGTACATAAACAGACGAGGTTCCAGGAGGCAGCAGTGAGGGGGAGCAGTATAACTCAATGATACTTGTACCACAAATAGTGTGTTGTAAAGAGCAAATTGTTTGACTGCAGCCTCCTGCAACAGATCAAGGGTCTAGTTTCTAAGCAAAGTAATTATAGCCTAAAGAAAACTTAACTGTTGAAAGCCTCACAGGCTCTAGATTCCTGTTTGACTTGGCTTCAGGAGCTGCATATACTCTTTGAACCTTAAACTATGAAGTAAATTTGCAAAGCACAAGCTATTTTGAAGCCCTTCTCCACAATAACACATAGCTCAGCCTTGTTATCAGGAAAATACAGGCAAAAAATAATGGGAAGAGGATAACATCTGGCAAGTGGACTTGACAGTGCTTTGCAATTCTGGAGGTGCTGGCAGGAGCTGGGCAGATCTGATCTAGACATCAGGGTGCTGCAGAAGAAAGTCACCTGGTCTTGGTGGGCAGTGCTAAAGTAAAGCAGAAGTGGGAGCCACTGGCTAAAGTGGAACAGTCCAGTGTAATGCAGAACCAGGGGATCTGCCCGGGAGACTGCTCAATGCCATCCTTGCCAAACAGACGCCGTGTGTTACTCAGGGCCTTGTACCCGAAAAGCAGTCATGTGTACACTGAAGGCCATGAACAAAATGGTTACTCCGGAATGTGGTCAGCTTAGGCTTGTCACGTAGGTTGGTACTCAACCCTGACTAGTTAGTCTTGGCCACACTTAGTTGTTCAGCTTTGTGGTCTATTTTGGTCCCAGTTCAGATTTTTTTTTTTTTTTTAATAAGACCAAAAAGGCAAAAGCTATGAATTAAGAAGGTTCCATTGGAGGGCAATCCTTGCTGCAGCAACCCCAAAGCTACCTGTGCAAAGAGGAATGAATTAATGCACCTGCAAGAAAAAGACTGACACTCTTAGCTGTTGTCACTACACATGGCGTGTACCTGGGCAATATCCTGGCTGGCATTTCTTTCCATGGGAAACCTGTTCTTGGCATCATCTCCTTCTGTGCAACTTGTTGAAAATTTCTATCCTATCTTCCCTTGGCTCCTTGTAGAGCAGATTTATGGTCCCACTTTCCTTTTACAAATAAAACCCCTAGTGCAAATCCAAAGGATAAATAATGCAGTGCAGACGTGCCCGCAGTAATAGTCTCTGTGTTTATCATTGCTGAAAGTCTGGAAGGAAAAGCTGGTGAAGGCAAGATATCTTATGTGAGAAAACTATTCTCATGCTTTTGTGCCAATTCTGGTGGCTGGAGATCAATCTTCTTGTGCTTTTCTCCAAACATCCTGCTGCAGCTGGGGCAAACTCCAGGGGCCTTGTCTGTGAAAAGGGGCTTAGGCGCCCATCCTCCCTCGCAGGCTCACTGTGTGGGAAGTGCACGAGCTCCACCACCGTGTTGGACGTTACTCCTCATAAGCATGCAGAATGGATAGGTGTTTGTAAATAAACCTCAGCATTTGATCTGCACTCGGTAAGAAGTAGGCATGGAAAAGATGGTAGCATCAACACCGCTCTGTCCATTAATACGTCTGAATCTGCCATTCTGATCCCTTCCACCCTGCCTGCAGTCCCAACTGACACTGCTTTTGGCAGGTAATCTTTAGCTAGAGCACTGGGCAAGTGCGATTACAGCCAGCACTGCAGAGGCACTACACCTGCAGGAGTGTGACTGGGGCTTCTTCCGTCTGGCTCAGCAGCAGCAAAATTAACAGCTGCATGCCAGGACCAAATGCCTTTTTTTAAGCAAAGATGGCTGTGGTGGAAATAAGCTATTCATTTTTTCTTGGGCCGAGCCAGTAGCTTGCAAAGGGTCAGCAACTCTGGGTCTTGAAATTGTACCACAAGATATACCTGGAACCACTCCCAATATTTTCATTTTCTTTGTCTTGATTACAACTGTAATTTTAAGAGACTTTTGCTTAACTAAGCACAGGGACAATAAAACACCTCAGTGTGCAACCTGTGGGAGCCAGAGATCAGGATTGCTTAACTGTCATCATCTACTGAGCCTGCACCTGTACCCTGGCAGGCCACCTCCATGATGCTGCAGCCCTTGCACAGAGGGAAGGTAATTGTGGGCTCAGGTATTGTCATCTGCTGGAGGGCAGAGAAACTGCAAGGAGATGCCTCCCACTTTCTGAACTTCACAGTAATGCAAAGCACTGGAACCAGCTCAGGCTCTTCTAGAAAAGGAATTTTTTTGTCCTGGGATTGGATAGCTACTTTGTTGTCTTTGGGTCAGTGTTTTTGACCCCTTGTTCTTAGTTGTTTGTTGGTTTTTTCCAGGTTGAAGAGGAAGCTTCCACTATACACCTGTAATGGTGACATCCAGCCAGGAGCCCTGCTTTGCCAATGCCCTGGCTTTCCTAGTGGGCTGCAGCTCCAGCTGACCTTACTGCTCCCAGCTGCAAGTCACGCATGGCAGGGGAATCTATGGCTGTCCCTGGCCTGAAATAGTCCTGCAATGGCCAACAGGCCTCAGCTGGGGTAAATTTAGGCTCAGTCACTCTGAGAAGTTGTTAACTTTAAATTCTACCCTGCAACCACAGATGTTTCTGGATAGGAAATTATGCTGGGAATTATGACCTGTCCTGAAGGGCTCAAGGCACGGTGATTTTGGACTGGTATGTTTCATACACCCCTGGTACTTTAATATAGTGTCATTTGGCTTGGCATAGGCTGAGTTATAGAGACTTGAAGGGAGTGGTTAGTAAGGTAACTGAAAAGACTACTTACAAAACAGCTTCAGCATGGTCTGCAATAAAAAAAGATCCCTAGACAGACTGAGGTGGAGGAGACCCAAGTGCCAGGAGTGATTCAGCCACCATGCTCCCTGAAATCTAATCTCCTTGCTGTGGCAGCCAGTGAGAGGTCTGTGAAAGCTATAATTTCACTGATTTTTTCCATCATTAGCTATGACCTCCCTTCTGGCTGCTTACTCCAGTCCCAAGGGATTGGACCCTTTCTGGAGGGAAGAGCCATCTCTCTGTTCCCTGAGAGGAAATTAGTCTGTAGCATTGCTTGTGTTTTACTTACTATGTTTATAAAAGTGGAAACACCACCTGAATTTCTCTACAGGCTCTGCAGGGAAATAATATTTCCATATTGCATTATGAGAAATGCAGTGGAAGTGTGCTATGCTCAGTTAATTTTTTTTAATGTATGGAGGCAAAAGAAACTTCAGTTCAGAACAAGTATATGTTTCTCTCTATTCAACATCCATAGTGCTATAAATACAAACTGCAGGGTACTTTCAGAACTGCAAGCCTTTAAGACCTCTCAAGGGAAAACATCACACCAAATTAATCTGCCGTCAAGTGGAAATTCTATATTGTTTGCATTTGCCAATGTTCTGTATACGGCTGTAATTGCACTGAAGCAAATATCTGCTTCGAGTTCTTCACAAGATTAAATGTGGCCAATTGGGCGTAAAAGAGTAATCGAAATGCAGAGCTGCTGCTTTGGATTTGTTAGAGGTTTTGCTCATTTTTGCTCTGACACAATGACACTAGGTTCTGGCTTTCTGTTAAAACAGGAAAACTGGGGGAATGTGATTTGGAGCATCGGGTTGCAAGCCAAGAGGAGGATGTTTCTGCCTGGCACTGCTGCTGCCCTGCAGTGCACTAGTGGGCAGTGTGCCCTGAGCATGTCCCTTGCTTTATGTGTGCAAGGGGACACCTTCCTTCCCTCTGACCAGCAGTGAGGCTGTCGATAGCTGTGCCCCAGGGTGCGGCATCTGGCTGGGACCTCCATTATTGCCTCCTGAGGATTTCATAGTCTTTCAAAGTTCTGAGTATTTGCCATAGATTTGAAGCTAAAAGGACTTGTGAAGGTCCCAGCAAGAGCCCCCATGGCTTGTAATAGAGAGAACCCAAGGTCTGAGTTGGATCCTGACTACTGTCTCCACATCAGACTAAAGGAGCGTGTCAGCTTGCAAAACCTGAAGTCCCGCCCTGTGCCAGCTGGATGTGAAATGTTAAAAGATTTGCTTAAAAACCTCATGCTTACTTTTCCTTTTTACTAGTTTAGCCATTTTCCCTCTTGCCATATAAATGCAATTATAAGCAAGCAAAAAGTCTTTTTTCAAGTTGACTGTGCTGCCTTTTAATTCTGCATGAAAACCCAACTGCTCCCTACCCCCTGCCCAACAGGTAGTTAAATAAACAGGCCCAGGTGGGCAAAACTGCCAGTTTGAATCCTTCTTTATTTCATTTTCCTTCCAATTAGTGGCCTTATCCAAAAAATACATACTGAACTCCTACCAGCTTGCTCACGCTCAGCCGTTTCCCAAGGAGTTTCTTTGCAGCTACAGAGCAGTCCCAAAAGTGTCCTTGCACCATCTTCAGTGAGGGCAGCATCTCTCGGTCTGGTGCCAGGAGACATGCCCCCTTGGCACTAGCAGGCCTCTGCTCCTCTGCCTTTTCCCCTTCCTAACTGGAGGTCCAGTTCCCGAAGCTGCCTGAGGAAGCCAGAGTTGGGGCAGATCCCTCTGTGTGAGCGCACAGTCTGAATTGCATCAGCGAGGGACATATCTTCACAGATCATTAAGAAAGCAAGGACAAGAGTTGCAGATCGACTGATTCCCATAGCACAGTGAACTAGTACTTTACCTGGAAAAAGGAGAGAGAGATGCAATTACGCCAGGAGGCCAAATGCTGGGGTTTATCGTGCTGGAGCAGAGATGGAAGTGGTGCTGACACTGGGGCTGAGCGAGGAGGTGTGCTCAGCCCTGCAGAGCAGACCTGGTGCAGTGCTGGTTGGGGAACAGTGGGGGTTTTAATGGCTGGGGACAGAAAATTCATAATTGTGTTCCAGGATCCATGATTGCTTGTTTGGGCTGAGCCATCAGCCTGATGGCATGCCCTCCTGCCCAGTCTGCCATCCATGGTGTCCCTGCTCACTCACATGTGGTTTTGGGAGTGATGTACTTGCTGGCAAAGCTTCAAGTCCCCATACTTGAAGGCCATGCTGTGGGAAGCAGCCTTGGCAGGTTATGCACTACCAAAGGGCCTTGAAACTTGGGATTTCAAATGTGCAATGCTCAGGAGTGCTCACTGCTGTTACAGGAACACTCCTGGTTTTCCATAAGCTCTTTTTTCTTCCTTGTTTAGGGCAGTAATGCTTTCTGAGGGTGCCGACTGCTGCCCAGATCTTGTTGGAAGTATGTGGGAAAATAGGTATTACCATTAAGAACGGCTCCTTTTTGTAGATGTTATTTGCACCAGCTTACTTATGTTTTTTTATTTCTATGGCCTACCATGTACATCTGTAGTCACTATCCTTCCCTAATGCCTTTATCTTCCCTTCTGTATTAGGTGATCACTAAAAACAATTTATGAATGTTTTGAGTTCCCCAGAGATTTCAGTGTGAGGTGTGTGTCTTCATTAAGAGTAATACGGTGAGCCCTTCCATGTTGTTGTAAGCGAGCCTCAGGGAAGACCTTCCAGGGATCCAGGAGTATAGTTCCCTCCTTCCCTCTGCTCTGCTTTTGGTTTTTCAGCTGTGATCACTAATGGAAGCAACCTGCAAAATGCAGTTCTGTATCATGACTGCTTCCCAGGTTTCTAATGTGTGTCTTTGACCTATGCTGGAAGGAGATAAACATTTTTTTAAATGGTCTTATGTGAAGTTAAAGGAAATTTTGTCAAAAGGATTGCTTTCAGATGGAAAAATTCAGATTTGTAGTCTTTTCCTTCTGGCTTTGAACAAGGAGCTCCTTCTGGAACCTGAAAACCTGCATCCTGTAAATATCATAAAATCCTTCAACTTTCACAAAAATTGTATGATTCATTGAGAAATCTTTAATTAGACAAAAAAAAAAAAATGGTTGTTGTACTGAATTATAGTCCTGCTTGAAAACTTTCAAACTCTTGTCCTTTGCTGCAGTCAGATCTAGTCTTGTCACAAAGACCATGGCTCAGCAATTGGGCATTATTAAAGTAGCCAGTGATTAGAATCAGATTTGAACTGCTGACCACCTAATGGACAGCTCTGTCTCACATTAAGGCAGCTGGAAAAAATGTTGCGTTTTTAGCATGAAAATTTCAGAACACTTCTTCACTGAAAATCTTCACAAGTTTGAAATGAAATATTTTCTGCATTTAAAAAAATTAATTTGTTTAGACTGTCACATTCATAGTCTCTTGTTTACTAGTTGTACAGCTGTATAAAATGCAATTTAACAACAAAACAATTTATATCCAGGAAAGGATAAAAATCAGTAAAAACAATCCCATGTTGCTTTTATTCCTTTGGGGATGGAATAAAGTATCTCAGATGCTGCTTCTCTGTGAAATGTAAGGAGAGGTAGAAAGAATGGACAGCTTTTCAGGGCTAGTTCCTTCTTTTGTTTGTGCTTACAGTATATTAATTTCTCTATTATTAAGGAGCAAGACAAAAATATCTTTTTTGGATGATGAGCCTAGATCCAGCCAAAAACCTCAGACCGATTGCCCCCATCTCCCTGGTGTTAATTCTGGATACTTTGTTGCACAGCTTTTAATCTTAAATCCCATTTTGTTTGTGATAGAGTATTTATTTAGCAGCCATTCCAGTTCTGACTGATGATGATGGCATAGCCACGTGCTCGGAGAGGGCGAGCGTGCACTATGAAAACCTGCTCTGGCCAGCAGGTTGAGAGAAGTGTTGAATTCCACAGCGTATGTGACACAGCCACCTTTCATTATCCTGGCATGAGAAATCTGAGCTCAGCCCTAAAGATAGGCATGTCTTCAGTAGAAATAAAGGGCCAAATATAGTCTCCAAGGAAGTGGTGAAAACCGCTCTGGTGACAGCAGACTTGGACTGGGTAGCGAAACCTTTGGGGGAAGGAAGAGGTTTTCCCAACATAATGTCAGTTTTGCAGAATTAGGAGATCAAGTGATTTCTATTTGTGTTTTCCCATTCAGACACAGCTTTACAGAATTTACTGAGACACTGATGCCATTGTTCAAGATAAATTCGGTCTATCTGCCAATTCCATTAACTCCATGGGCATTCTTGGACATGAAGTCACACTTTTTATAGGAATATTGAGAAATGCTTTGCACTCCTGCTAAAAGATAATGCTAACTTGAATTTTAACTAGGCCTTTTTTTTTTTTCTTTTTTCCCCCCAATGTCCCCTGCACTATCATTAGCCTTCACACCATCCTTGTGGGATGTGTAAGCTGTATTATCTTTCCCAGAGAAAGCATTTCAGACCCAAATAACCCAGGTCTGAGATTTTTCAGAGGAATGTGAAAGAGTCAAGAGCACAATTCTCTTTGAGAAGTACTGTGAATAGGGCCAAGTCCAAAAGGTCTTTGGAAAAGCCATGCTTCAGTAGTTTGCAGTAGGCCTAACTGCAACGTAGTGGCAGTGACTGAGGAAGTCCTGACACTCACCCTAACATACACCCCCAGATAACAGAAGCCAAGGAACAACATGTTCTGAAAAATTTTCTTGGAACCAGAACCGCATTCTTTTTTTTTTCTTTTTTTTTCTGAAAAATTCTAAGCTACCAGCACTTTACAAATGAAAGAAAAAGAAATTATTTTTATGGTTTGAACTGCACCAGGATGGGGAAAAAACAGACATAAACCAACCAAAAATATATTACCCTGCTGTTGGATTTGATTTTTCAATCACTAAAAATTTTGAAACTCAGTCTAAATTTGTTATATTTAACTCTGTGTCTGAGAGGAGGAGGTGGCGAGTAATAACACACTGAATTTTCTTCCCTTTTTCTCTGGCTTATCTGCACTTCAAAAGAGTCCTCCTAGATAGGCAGCTAGCTTTTGAAGGTGTCTGAGCAAAAACCTGTCCAAGCCCCAGCTACTGTCCTTGGACCTAATCTGCATGGCTCTCTAATACACTTGTTCCCATGAGGATGCAGGTATATTATCTCTTTTAAATGTGCAATATCTATTCCACATTGTTAGCCTTTGTTTCACCATGCACAGAGGTTATGATAAATGCTGGTACACTGACAATAAAATGACTGTTTGTTGCAGATAAATCAGTCATGTGAAATGATTTAATTAACTTAAAATTGTTCTAATGAAAGCAGATTTGAATTTACCGTGTGATTATTTGTAGCAAACAAATTGAATGTTAAACTTGAGTCAGGAAACAAAAGCTATGGTGCTATTGGGTTCTGTTTACAGGCTCAGACCCTTGCCTCTTAGCAGTAGCTGTAAATGGGTTAAGTGACACTTGGAACCCACCATGATATACTGCATTTGACTAGCGCCCGAAGCATGTCTGCTCCATGTGGGCTGACTGCAGTGGTCTTGATAACAGCGTATTGCATCAGCCCTTCATGGGAGGCAGCCGAGAGGCACTGTCCCAGCACCAAGGCTTGGATTCACGGGTGGCTGCTGGACCACAGCCTGGGAAAGCAGCGTTCACAGAGGCAGTTGTGGTGCAGGCCCCTCTCATGGGGTGGGCAAGGAGGTTATAACCAGATCTTCTGTACCACAGAATCCAAGCCAGAAGCAGACATCCTCCCACTCTGCCTTCCCTGCCCCCATTTATTTTAACATACAGTGCAAAGAGAAGTTGGACTGATCCCACATAAGAGGGCCATGTTTCAACCTTCTCTTTGAGCGTGTAACAGGATCCCGTAGGAATAATGAGATTAACTGAGGAGAAGTGGGGGCACTTAGCTTTTGGCATTATTAAATCTTGCAATCCTTATTTGAAATGTTGCACCGCACATCTCAAGCTACTTTTTGCAGAGGCAGACAATAACTGTCATCCGGCTGGGATTTGTGCAGAACAATAACACTTGGTTTTTAACAACGGATTATGGATATTATATCCAGCTCATGCCTGCTCTAACTCTACTGACATCAAAGGGTTTGCACTAGGGATAAAGTTTGCACATTCAACTTTGTTGGCCAAGTTCAAGTTGGGAAATTCAATGTTGTTGAACAAATCAGTCATTAAAACACATAATATCTTATTGTCCTTTTGCTACTCACCATTAACTGAGCTAAATGTCCTGAACTAGCCCTTGCTTTCTTGCAGGATGGATTCAATTTGGCTTAAAACCAGGTTCTGGATCCGTCACCCAGAGTGAACACCCCAGCTGCCCTTGCTCCATTGAATCCAGCAGAATTATGCTGCTCACCTGGAGGAGAGCTCAGCTAGGCTAGTGGGCTCCAGGGGCTCTTCTCACTCCACAGCAGTTTTCTTATCTCCTGTTACATTTTAGCCACCATCCTGTAGCCAGGTGCAGAATCAGTTGTCAATTTCTTGATTAATCAAGTGTCTATTTTGTCACAGCTCAAAATAGCAAGAAGCCTAGGGAGAGCTTTAAATGATGGTGTGTCCCTTCTTTGCACACGTCCTGGAACAGGTAAGGGCTGTCATCTGCTGGAGAGTGGGGAGTCAAACTGATGTATGTAATGCACATATAGCAGAGTCAAGAGAGAGGACTGTTTTCTCCTTAGTTAAGCTTCTTTCATAACCACCACCAAGACTAAGACAGGAGAGGGAGCCTGGCTTTTCATTTGTTCCACTGAAGTAGAAGAAGGGAAACGCCTTTGAGAGGTTTTTCCTTTTCAGGAAGTTAAGGGTGAGTTTAACCTGCCTGCTTTAAACATGTTCGGAGATCAATAAAAGGAAAAGTCCTCTACTTGGGAATCTTCCTCTCTGCACAGCATTAGTTTAATAGTTTTTGTGGTATGCTTTCATCTGTGCTCTCAAGTTATTTCCCTCCTTCTTCTGCTAGACTTTACCAAACCCTGCTGATTTACATTTAGGTTTAGCTGCACTCAAGAAAAATTAAAATTGTACAGATGTCCATGCAAAGGGGCAAGATTGGTATTCAAGGTGTTGCCCCCTGAGCAAAAGCATGAGGGAGAAAGTCAGTTACCTCCCTGACACCATGTTTTTCAATGCAGAGAAGAAGGCAGATTGTGTATCTGCTTGCTCTTGGCTGAGCCTTCCCAAACAGCTCTGTTACGTGGGTAAAGAAACAGCAGGGCTGTGCAGAAGGAAAGGCAGCCAAGAAAGCAGGGTTCACAAGATAATACTTATGTGGCATGGCTGAAATAGTAGTGCATGCATTTCTTAATCTGTACAACAAAGATGATGAAGGAAGTAATTTGAGTTGTGATGCAGCCACTGACTGACCATTGTGACAGGAACGCTCCGCTGCTTCCTTTTGCTCATGCTCTGGCATCCGAGTTTGAAGAAATTGCCTTAAAAATAAATTCCTTACATCACCAAAGACATACTCTGTTCAGCTAAGGTAGAAATCTGGAATAAATCTGTCCATTCTGTTTTCTGGACTTCAGGTGTAAAGCATCAGAATATTTCCTCAAGCATGATGGGAGTAACAGTTCTTACTTTAATGAGTATTTAAGTCACAGTTTTAAATATGTTTGTGCCTGATATAGTTTTAACTTTGAATTATTCTCCCAGGTGAAAAAGATAATTTAATTCCATTTTTAAAAAGATGTTGAATTTGCTTGTAATAGTTAAGCAGCAGTCTTAAATTACTTCTCAGTCAAACAGAAGTACCTTGTTACATCCTGAATTTAATATGAACAGGCCTCTTGTCACCAGGTACAATTTTTTGTTCAGCATCACTGCTTATAATAAATGCCATTTTTTCTCTTCTTCTAAATGATGTGAGTAACAGTACTCTCCCTGTCTCATCCCTGCACAGGTCATGGGTATTTAGCTGCTAAATTTCTGTACCTCGGGAAATTATGCTTCCAGAACATCTTGTTTATATATTTTCTAAACTGTTGCACTTTCCTTAAAATGATGAATGTCAGCAACAGCTGGAGTGTATATGATTGAATTTCACCTTGTGTCCATTCCCAGAACCCTGCTTCCATATGGAGTTCAGTAAAGCAATATCTAAAAGCATGGGAGTAGGGATAAATATGCATGCTCAACATGATGAGTTCATTGTGTTTGCCTTGAGCCCTAACTTGTTCTGCATTCATAACTTTCAGTATTTGGGCACGCATCTTGCAAAGCACTGGTTTTGTTTGCTTTTGTGGCCACCAGGATTCATCTGTTGTTTTCTGTCTCTTGTCAATTGATTTGGAACTTTTTTTTTTTTTTTACACACGCATGAAAAGTTTTTGGATCTTACCTTTCTCTGGAACACCACCAATAATGACATCAATCGCAAATAGCATATGCTGTAATAGAAATGGGTGCAGATCCCATTTCCCCAAATATGCTAGTGGTTTTGAAATCCAAATGCAGCCCTCAGTTGCACAAAGGAAAATACTTTCTAATGGGATGAATCAAGCCCTCCAAACAGCAGTAAATGCTGACGTATCTAGCACGGAGGTCCGCTATTTTCAATTACTGTGTCTCCCTTTCCTACCTTGTATGGTGTAGATCAGATCTAGTAGCTGCATATGATTAAGCTGGGTAGTTAGTATTTTAGGACCTTCATTGAAATTAAGGCTCACTACAATGCAAGCGAAACAGTTTGCTGAGTGTATAACTATTCTCTTAATAAATCACTTACTTTTGAGTGGGTACCTGTACAATTTTGTGGCATAGTTGAGACTTGGTTTTGTGAGGGTTTGTCCTTAACAGTAATGATCCCCCACTAGCCCCAGGTCTCTGGCACCTGGCCTGTGTTTAGTGAGTCCAAGGATTTTGCAGGTTATCTTCCTATTTCAAGGTTATACTCCTTCTAGAGACAGCACGACATTATCTCCTGGCTGATAGTGTTGCTTAGGTTCTCTTCTATAGAATTGTGTTCCAGTAAGTTCTTCCCTACCCTGTATTTGCAGGACTTGTACAGATTGTAGCATTATAATTGTTTCCTCTCACACAAATATGATGCTTGCCCTTGTCTTTTTACCCATCCCAGCTTTTATTTTAAACCCTGTCACTCGTTTGAGAAGATCAAGTGTAAATGCCTCCTCCCAGGTCAGTGTGTCCCTATGGCTAATAAAGGAAACTTGCTATTGTGTCTTTTGCTAGTGAATAGAAGTGGACATAGAGAAAATCCCTTTGAAAGCATGTTCAGTACAGCCTTCCCTGTTTCAGGGGAACAGAGGAAATCCCACTCACTGTGGGAGTTCAGGAGTTTGGTGTGATGCTACGTGGTTTGGGTAACTCCATTCTTACCCACATCTGCAGGTGGTTGGTTTATGCCAAATGCTATTTGATAACTTGCCCTACTTGTCTCCTATGCAGAAGATAGGCAACGTGCACAGGTGGTCTAGTTACCTCTTGGGGAATTCAGTGCTGCTCTTATGTATCGAGCAACTGGGTAGAAGTAAACGCTGAGATCAAAGTTTGGGTTGTCCTCAGCTTCTACTCCATAGTAATCCACAGGCAAGTCTTTGTAGAACTTGGGTCCGGTGTCAATGTGAAATCGCCCGGCAGCGGCATTCACAACATGGGAGATGCCCATTTGGCTCAGCTGTGCTTTGTCACGTGCAACATACCTGGAAGAAGGATGCTGGGTTATAGTCTCCTGCTGCAGTATAATGCAGGGTAGAACATGCTGCTGATGGTGGAATTTGTTAAATCTGCATGAAGTTGTAGTGGCTACTTTCTGACAGGTTGCTCAAGTCCAAAGTGTCCACCAAAATGCTTCAAGACAGAAGTGACTTGTTAAGAAACTGACTCTTACATTTCCTGCATTTTCCTCCCAAACATCAGTTTGGGTTGTCCTTCTCAACTGACAAAAAATAAAAAGGTGGCGGTGGTGATATTTCTGCACAAGCCAAGAGTTTTCTGGTTTGCTTTCTCACCAAGTCACCTCTGCTGAGCACCCGTCAGTTCAGGGGACTGATGCCATCTGGCAAAGTGAGGAGAAAACGAGGTTGATCCTGTTTACCTCACTCTGGCATGACTGCCTGCAGTACCAATGCTGTGGCCCCACCAGGCTCCTGCAGTGTGGCACTCCTGTACTAATGCAGGAGGAGAAATCAAGAGGGGAAATATTCTTTTTGCATACTTAGGATGCCTTTTCTCTGTGCTACAGCATCCTATACACAGTTCAGCCTTGGTCAACACTTGGACTTACTGTGAGGCGTCCCCAGATCAGTGCCTAGCTCTCTTTCTTAAATAAAGAGTGGAAGATTTTGAGGGAAATAGAGTGGGGGGTCAAGAGTTGCGTTAACACCTTCAACCCTTCCCTCTCTCTTACAGGTCTCCCACATAAAGGTTTGGCCAGACTTCATCCACGTGTCCCATGGGGTATGTGCGTGTCCAGAGCAGGCGCCGCAGCTCCTCCAGGGACGGCGTTCCGGCACTGCTCTGGCTGCCAGGCGTCCGGCTTGAGGCGCATCTTATCTTGGGGCGCAGTAAGTCCCTGCTGCACAGGGAGTCCCAGGCCATCCTGAAAGGGGGAGGGCACACATTCACCACCAGACAGAGACATTTCTAAGGTCGCTCTTTCTTCCTCTCACCTTCCCTTACCCCCTCACAAAGCTTGCCCAGTTACAGTGGTAAGCTTTTTGGGGCACATACTGTCTTTTCCTTCTGTGTTTATATGCTTATCGCAACAGACACCACAACTGGATTTGGGAATACTGTTGCAATCTAAACAATGACAGTTCAGTGGTTCACATAGTCCCATGTTGTGCTTCAGACAATGATTTCAAAGCCTGTGCTTCTAAAATAAAGTTTTATAGTACTATGGCAAACTGGAAATGAAAGCTTTTGCAAACTACTAGGCTCAGGGCCTCAGCAGGCTTATTTTGACCTGACTACTCAATCCTTCTTTCTAGGTATGTCAAACAGTTGTTTAAAACTTCATTATTATATTTTTAAGGATTTTTTTCATAGGAAGTGAGAAAGTTCATATTACTCTCTGGAACTCCAGACACTATTATTTCTGCAGTTAAACAGCTCAGTCCTCAATATGCCAGCACAAGAGTTCTGCTTTCAAATGGAAAGAGGTAATGCTTCAGAAAATGTTTTATGTGAATATAGGTACTTGGTGGGTATAGAAACAAGTTACACTCCTTTAATCATGTTAAAGGACTTCAACATCTTAACTAGGACCTCCTTATATATACTTTACCTGATTTGTCTTTTATAATTTGCTCAATAAACTGGGCTAAGCTAAATAGAATTGGTCATGCAAAATCTTATTTACTGGTTAGCTCTTAATTGTCAGCTTCAACAGGGGAAACTCCATAAGGAATATTTTGGTTCTTTGCAATGGTAGTTACCAGCCCTACTTGTCCTAATGACAAATGTCCATGGTAGAAAAAAACCTACATAAGTAAGTTGTAGTGATTCCAGCTGCCATTCATATGAGCATTAATATATATTTTTTTAAATGGGTTGTTTCATTTGTATTCCTCTCTTCTCTGCTCTCTGCTCTTTCCCAAAACTATTCCATTTCATTGAAGTAAGTACTTCAATTGTAAGGAAAAACACTATTTAGGCATCAGTTTATCTCTGGAATTACTCTGTAAATATCTTTTGAAATAGTGGTTCCTTGTTAGCCATAGATTTGAACAGTTTGGAGGATTTTTAAAGAGAGGAATAGAAATTCTGTTTTTAACAGAGTTGTGTTTTAAGAAAATATTAAAAATGTATTTTTTTATTATGTTCTACAAATTAGTCAAGCACCTGCATTACAGAGCTATTAGGAAGTATCTGTCGACTCATGCAACTTTAGAATGGAAGCATCTGTCTAGGATGTGAGTGAAGTTGTAGTCAACCAGTCAGAGTCTTGCTCTGGCACTGCCTACTGAATGTCTTTTGCATAAATGCTTAGAGGGTTGGTTTGGGGAAGAACAGTCCAGGACAGCAAACCTGAAATCCTCCCTCTTTCTGCAGAACATGTCTATCATTTGCAAATATGTTGTATTCACGTTCAAAAACCTTAATTGACTATTTCTTTCCAATCACTAACTGTGGTGAAATGTTTTCCTAGTTTCCTATCAAGGTGCTTTCACTAGCCCTAAGTTCACATTTTGGTGTGACTTTGTTTAAAAATATTTGTCTTTGCATGAAGACAGAGAGAGTGTCTGAAGACTAGCCTGCTTTGGGAGTTCGTTACACCTTTATATTAATCCATTGTTTTGCTGAAGGAGAAATGGAGCAACTAAAAGTCCCTGAAATGTCCACAGATACAAAGGAGGGAAGCAGTGTTGTGTTAGGCCACTGAATGTTGACTAGACGCCACCCTTTTTTGGGTGATTTGCCTTGCCACCCAGCTGCCAAGAGGGACCCTCTGTGATTTCAGTACATCTTCTTCTGCCACCTTCACAAGCAGCCTTGTCCTCTTGTTTTCACCAAATAATGGTGTTCCCAGGATGGTCTTGTATTGTTCGTATTACAAAGAGCTCCACTGTGGAATGTGCTCCCCTCCCAAATGTGCATATCTCCTCCAGTGTCTGCTTTTACTGTGAAAACAAAAGCAGATGTTCTTGCCCATTTTGGATGGCTTTATGCAAGAGGAGGCATGGAAAAACTCCCACACTGGAATGGACATCTCCCTTCAGTTTTGATAGGTTCTTTGACACTGGCCACCCCAGTGCCCACTGCACCAGGTCTCAGAGACCAGTGTGACTGCTCCAATCCCATGCAGGAGGTCTGTAGCAGAAATGGGACTTGCATTTCCTGTGTCCTGACCACAGGGCCATCTGCCAGCTCATTAAATACTTTCAAGAATAACAGCCTCCTCCAATCCTTCCCACCTCATAATATCTGCAGCAAATGTTCCCCTTATTTGATGTATCTCATTCCTTGCAGTGTGGCTAATGACCACTCTAGGGCACTTCTCACTCCCTATAAAGTTGCTTTCAACTGTTTTGGTTTCTTTTCCTTATTTAGTACTGCCTGTTATCCCTTCCTCTCTCCCTCTCCACTGCATAACTACTTTAATTTTCGTAGTACCTAGCCTCAGAGGACTGAAGGCTGCTGTCAGCCTTGCCTTCCTAAGCCTCACGGGAGTGGAGAATTACAGGGCACTGCCCAAAAGTCTTGCTAATGTTGTGGCATTTGGGCCGCTGTTAAGATGGGGAAGGACAGGCAGCAACTCACTCGCACAGCCCTTCTGGGAGCTGTGCTTTCCAGGTCCATAACTCCATCCCTCTAACAGCTGGGCAGGTAACTCTGATGTGTAGCACACCTTAGGAAAAGTGCTCCTTCAGAGAGACTTTTTTTTTAAAAAAAAAAAAAAAAAAAAAAAGTTGTCTTTCTAGATGGGAACATAACTGCATAGGCTTGGCAAAAGAAGGTAGTGTGTGCTACATGGATATAAAAAGTTGTGGAATAATGGTCTTTATAAGATGGATGTACTTCTTCAGAGTTATTCTAAGATTACTTTCAGCTTGCGCTCACATTGATCTTGTATTATAGCTAAGGAATTGACTCCTGTTGAAGCACAGACATGAACTGCTGACACTGTGTACAAAACTTATTCCATCTGCATCCTGGTCACATTTTTTCAGCTGGAGAACAGCATCAGTTCATGTAAGCTCTATGTCCAATAAAAAGGAAGGGCTGGGGTTCAAATTTCAAATGAGAAATAATTGGAACTAACAGGCTGTGAATGATTCAAAAGCAGAGAAGTCTCTGTAGGACTATTCAACTAATACGTTGAATAATGAATACACTGAAAAAAAAATAATAGCTTTCCATAGAAAATTTACAGACAGGAAAACAAGGCAATTTTTTTCTGAATAAATGAGTCCTCAGTTCTAGTGTCAGTCTAACATTTTAATTCACAAAATTTATACATGCAAGTGTCATTTACTGAAATGCACATATTTAAGAAAACAATGCTATGATTAAAATTTTGTGTAATGTTTTATAAGGAGCATGAATAGATTAAAACAAATTAGTGTGAAAGGAAAATGATTATATGTAATAATGTGGTTGTTCTTCATTTTAAAAATATGTTTTTAATGATTCTCAGCTCAGTTCCTCTACATTCGCTTTTTGCAGTTGATCTGTTTCTGTGATGTGTGTTGTCTGAATGAGCACACAATTTTTAAATGCCAGTTTTTGAATGATATTCACATGAAATATTCCTGATCTTTGCCCTACTGGAGTTGTATTGCAGTAATTATTCAATCATGTAGGAGAAATTTTACCATTATATATAGATTAATTTTGAATTGGTTTGTACTACAACTGTAATTGTATCTGAACTCTGTAATAGAATTTTCTTAATTATGACTAGCAGGAGACTTGCAATCAGAGAGGCCTGTCACAGAGCAGAAGGCCATTCTGATGATCTAGAGTGACCTAGAGTAGGACAAAAGCCGTATGTGTCACCACAGTATGCCTGCATCTGTAGCTGCCTTGCTGGATATCCGTTAGTGGCTTTGCTGCAGTTGGGCGATGAGAGCAGCCAGGTCAGTGGTTCCTTACACATGGACTATCCCAGGAAGAAAGGAAAGTGGTCCTGAGAGAGGTTCCAGAGTGTATCTCCTTCCTGACCACTTGGGATTCTGCTCTTCTCAGCAGTGAATACCCTTGTGGACTGTATATACTGTGGACACTTTGGTTATTTTTCAGTTAATTCAGTGACTACAGCTTTATCCATAACATAGTGCTGTTCAGTGCTGTGCTGAGCAGAGGGCCTTTAGAGACAGGTATCCCTTGACAGGTGTCTCAGTCCTTGGAACCATGTTCCACCTTTTATCCAATTTCTGCAACATCATAGTATTTAATTAAATAAGAACAAACTCAAAAGTCAGTGTAATTTGACAAATTGGCATTCCATTGGTACAAGATCAAGCTGAGAGGATGGTGTGAAGGCTGAGATGCGGTGATACAAAACCCTGCAGAATGGTGCTGTGGAAAGTCAGGAGGAAAACCCAATTCTTGTGTCTAGGATATTTAGTAGAAAGCCTTTATATCCTCTGCTTTTCCTTGCATTTTCCAAAGCCAAGATAAAGGAGGGATTTGAGTATAACACAAGGATGTCGATGCCCTAATTTCAACAGTGTATTGAATATTTTAATCATTCCAGGCATTGTACTGGCTTTTGCGTATGGGTAGAACATAGTAATTTTCCTCTGGCTTTAGTAAAAATATTTCAGAATTTTTAAATCCTGAGAACGAAGTGCTCTCCATCTTTTTCTCTAGCTGGTACATGCTGTAACCTTGTCATCTCAGTGAAGATATCAGTCTGACTGCACTTCAAATAGACTGATTTGTGGCAGTAGGACCAGGCTGAAGCCCAGGGCTTGGCCAAAGTAGGTCGTGTCAAGTTCACACCCATCGTGTATTCAAAAGTCATAAATGTTTCTCAGAAAGCCTATCCCTTGGAAAGATTCCTCCAAGATAACATATGTTTGAGAGAGGATTTTGTGTTGCTACATCTCCACACAAATGACAAGTATTAGTGTCATCATTCTTTCTTCCTTGGTGTTTAACCTGATAGTCTCGCTGGAGCCATAATTTATCAATTGCTAGGAGCGCTACAGGATATAGATAGTATGAATCAAATACGGCGATGACTGAGGTAGGGATGGCTGGACTTGAAAGCTGAGATAGAGGCAGTTTCCAGGGAGGCACAAGGTATTTGAGTAGCCAACTGTTTGTAAGAAAATCTCTCTGGCAGCTGGAGGATGAAATCTGAACAGCACTTCCAAATTTAGTAGAGGCTTCCAGACCCACGACTTTAACCCAGCTATACATTTAGGGTAAGGCACCCACTTGATGTGACTTGGCAAAATCCACTTAGGTGGATTAGCTCTCCACAGACCATGCAGAGCCTATGTTGAGGAGCAGACTAACTAAATTAATCTCTGTATTTGACAGCTTTGAGCAGCACAAGGAAGAGGAAAATATCTGATTGGCTTTTTTCCTCTCAGTATTGTGTTGGTACCAGATTTTCTGTCCTAACCAGGGAGGAATCATGACACCTTTCCTCTGTCCAGGTAGAACTTTCCTGTGTGTGACATGCAGGGAAACCAGCAGCAACATTTCTGATGCAAAGCACTACTCAAATGTAAGGAAAAAATTAATCAACCCATCCTGGTTCTCAAATATGCTGAATTTGCCACAGTTTCCACTGATGTTAGGGGTTGCCAGGCCTCAGAAGCCTCAAAAATGTCTTATTTTTTCATAGCAAGTCTGTGGGCCAGCCAGCAGAGCTCAGACCTGATGATCTTGACTGTTTCGGGACATACATCAGCATGCAGGCCCTGAGGCAGGGTGGCCTTGTTTTTGTCTGTAACTGTAGTATAAAATATTCTCTTGTCATCAGCTGGTTAGTACACTTGTATTTAGCAGCCATGTGTGTGGTTCCTGACGGTGGCTAGACAGAAGCAGCCACCCTTTCATGTGCAGTAATGTTGTAGCAAATGTGCAAGACCTGGCCACATGCTGATTTTGCTAATTTTTCTGGGTCTTGTAAGTATATTTATTTTATTCTTTAGCCATGGGAAATCATCTCTGTAGAGATACTGCTCACACTGCAGCTTTGACTGGATAAAAGAGAAGTGAAAAATATGGACAGCTAAATGGATTTTCCTGACCCACCCCTTCCTCATGGAATGCAAAACCAAGGGTTTTCTGGACACAGTTGCATTTTTTTGTAATATAAATGGAGTCCTAACCATGTTTCTGTGTCAGGACAGAGGCAGGGACAGGGTGTGCATCAGGCAGGGGTGGGCAAACAGCGTATGCTTTACAGAAACCATAGCTGATGGGTAGCACCACCAGAAGGACTGCAGAGATAAAAGGAGAGAGCTCCTCCACCCCAAGTTTTTCTGTGGTTTCTTCACTGAAGCTTGGGTATATTTTGTTTCTGAATTGGACTTTTTATTTACTAGTTACAAATTTTACATACCATTTTTACAGTGTGCATTGCAACTATTTAAAGCTGTGCATTAAACAGGCCCAGGCACTGTTAACAATCTGCGTGTTATGATGTATTTTTTTGTAACAGCTTGTTATAGCATCAGCTATTAAGAATTTATTAGTAGTGAATTTTAGGTGGTGCTTTACAGTCATTTAATTACAGCCATCTAGCAATCATTACATACATATGCATTGAGAGCAAGAACCCCAATGTAAGGTGACCTGAAAGGCTTTTACCTGCCAAGACCAGAGTTCAAGCCCTCAGGTGGCAATGATGTCATCAGCATATGCAGGGAAACACAAACATTTAAAACTGTGCAGGGAGCTGTGTTCCTCCCAATGCTAGGTGTTCATGAAGTCATCAGCTGGAGCGAGAGCACTGTAGAGCTCTAAGGACCTGAACCTGGCCCTTGGCAAGCAAGCAAAGGAAAGTCAGTTCCTCTCCAGCCCCAGTCCCAGCAAAGATGCAGGGCTTTTGGCTGTGAGCACAGAAGTTCAGCTGCAAAATTGGGCCCTCTGGAGCCCCTTGGTACTCCTGTGCTCTCAGCTGCCAAGTAAATCCTTATACCATTAACCCAACCTCATCTGGTAGAGAATCAGACACACTGCATATGACCCAAAGAGAGTAGCTGGTCCAAAATGCATCTACCACATCTCCATGCTATTTGTCACTGCAACAGCATGCCCGTATTTGAGAGTCTCGCTAGTTCCCTGCCAGGCTACTGCTCCCAGATGAAGCATCATTGCCAGTGTCTTCTTCTGCAATAGACTTCAGCCATCAGACTTGACCAGTGATTGGTTCTAACAGTCTGTAACTCCTTCCTCCATTCAGTACTGATATTTTTCACTCCCTCTTGAGAAAACAAAAACCCCAATCTACAGTGTTGTAGCACTAAACAGCTCTTGGACATGCTACATTCATGGGACACTCTTGCTATCCCTGTGCTCCCACTTGAAGCGAAGCTTGGCTAAAATTCAGTTCTTCTGTGTTAAGGCTGGCACTTCTCCTTTGCACAAGGGTTGTTACTTTGCTGTATCTCTGTTGCCTCCAGCAATGACTTCTCTGAGGTGAAAGCCAATATACTCTGAGTAAACTCTGTTTTTTCTTCTGGAAGCACCCTCAGAAGATTACTGAAAAACTCCAAGGGTTAAACATTTCTGAAAGACAGGCTGGCAAGCTGATGCAGGTTGCCGTAAATCAGGAGTAACGTGTGCTGCCGATTTCCTCTTGGAGTTGCCAGTAACCAGCAGGGTTGTCTGGCTAACACTGGTGTTTTGGTACAACCACACCAAAACCTTCACCCTTCCTGAACAACACGAGTTCTAGCTGCTTTTTCATGACTTTTAGTAATGCTTTACCAATATTTGCAGCCTGCAGTTGCAGAGAGCGTGTGGTGCTCTAATTACTGGACGATGTTAGAACAGCATGACCCTGCAGAGAGGTACAAGCTTGGGTTTATTCACAGATTGCCTGAAATGTGCTGAGTCTATTTCTCTGAAGCAGATCCAGTGGACTGGAGACTGACATTTGCGGTGATGCATTTCAGCTTCAGCATTGTCGCTATGTTAGTGCTGGACACCACAGGGTACATTCTCTGCTCCCTCTCTGTGGCTGTTTGGGGTGAAACTGTGACTGCTAGGCAGCCCCACTTCTACACTCTTTTGCATGCTTTGTTAGGGGTGTCAATGCAGACATCTCGCATCCAACTGAACACAACATGAGAAAGCCACGGTCGGGTTGCTGGGCACACTGCATCTAGCTTAATGAAAGAAAGATGGTGTCACTTGGGTGTTGTTTCCAGTCTCTCAGCCATGGTTTTATTCTTCAGGCTTACTCTGTGTTTCATACTCTTAATCTAGCCTGATCTAATTTTCCCAGGATACCTCCAGAATTATCTGAGGCAGAAGTCATGTTTGTTTCTTGCTTCAGCAACTTTCAGAGGCCAAGGATTTCCTGTGCTGTGCCTTGCACAGAGCCCCAGTTGTAATGCAGTCCCTTAGATCAGTGTCCTGTGTCCCCACTGGAGTTTAGCAGGCCACATCTGAAGGTGAATGAGGCTACTGTAACAATAATATAGAAGTGTCCTCCACCCCAGTGCTGGAAGCATCAGGCTTCAGAATTCAAAGAATCCCATTAGAAATTAATGGTTTCTGCCTCAAGGATTTAACCGAAAGGATGGCACAATGCAAAGCCCTTCTCCCCTGTGACTCGCTCTGGTATGTTCTTCTATCTTAAAAACAATATATTGCCTTTTTGGGGGGGTCTACTCTGTTTGAGGACATTGACAGCTTCACTGATCTTTGTTCTTGTCCTGTGGTCTCTAGCATCACCACAGAGATAGCTCTATGTTACCCAACTTACAGGAGACAGAAGACATATATTCCTATACTGGCGTAGCAGGAGGGTTGAGTAACCTGCTAGGAAGGAAGATGGGAAACAGCAGAAGGTAGGCAGCAGCAGTTTCCTGGTGTTTCTTGAGCACTGGAATGCATTTTATAGTTATCACAGTGAGCCTGTGAGGAAGACATTGCTGTTCCCACCACACAGGTGGAGATGGTAAAGTTACGTTGGATTACTTCTCTACATCTCTCCAGAAGTCTGAGCTCGGAGGCAACCCAGGGGCAGAGTGCTGCCAAACACTGGTAGTGACAGCTGAACCTCGGTAAAGAGTCACCCTTGGGTTTAATTTGGGTCAAAAGCTGTGTCCACCTCTAGTGAGTCAAAGGCAGCTTACATTATGAGGTCAAAGTCATGGTCAAGTTTGGACTTCCATGCTGGGGGACGAGGTTTCCTAGGAATGCTTTGGCAGAGTTTGGCTTTGGTGCTCAAGAACATGCAAAATCAAACCAAGGACACACAAACCCTGTATCACCATGCTGTGCTCCTGATACCCTTCTTTCAGTGCCTGCAAAGTCCTTCTTTAGAGATACCCTAAAATAAAATAGCATGATCTCTTATTAAATACAGTGACGTTATGGCTTAAAACCAACTGCCCAGTCTTTTTCATTGTTTCTTCATCTTTCTCTCACCTCAGCCTCTCTGATCTGAGACTTTCTAGCAATGTGATAGCCATGGCCAGACTCAGAGAGGTTTGGAAGGCTAGTTCCAGTAGCCTGTATTTCTCACCAGTATCTTCTGGCAGAAAGATAAACCACAGAGCTGATCACAAGCTCCTGTTACCCAGGTTTCTGGCTACAGAACTGGGAAGGATAAACACCTCCTTAACCACTGCAAGAGAGAAATAGAACAAGAGAAAGGAATGGAAATCCTCTCATAACGCAATGGCTAGAAGCAATCCAGCTGTTTTGTTTTATTCCCACCATGAGAGCTACGGTCAGTCCCACTGCAATCTTGGCCACCTGTCAAGTCAGGTTTGTGAACTAATGCTTACTGGAATTTGACACGCTCTTGTCTTGGAGCACTCTGGTATGATCAATACAGACTCCTCCTATAGCAGTGACACAACACGTATGCTACCCATGCAGTCCCAGATGCCCCTCATAAATCATTAAAATACTGGCCAGTTCTAATCAGACCCTTTGGGGTATAACGTAATATACTATTTGAGAACTACAAACAATAAATCAAGTTAGTACAGAGGTCAGACTGAGACTGAACAGAGCTGAGACTTGCTTGCTGATGTGTGTATAGTGTAAGAGATGCAACGGAAGATGAAATCCCAAGTCAGCTAAGCAAATCACTTTCTTTTCATTGTAAAATCTCACTACTAAGTCTGCTGAAGGGAAAAAAATAGGAACTCATCATATTCTGTAGCACAGATGATTTGAGGTCCAGAATTTCCTAGCAGTAGTGTTAGCTCTTGGGATTACAGGTATTTCTAATCATTTGTCCTTTAGGTTAACTCTTACCATATTTCTAAAACAAACTAGCAGTTAAAAACATGTGCCTCTAAATGTCATAGATCACTTGGTACAAAAAGAACAGAACACATTTTCTTCTAGAGCACAGAAACCAATTAACCACTAGCAAAAAATAATTCAGATCCCATTAGAAGGTAGCTGCTGTGATTGCACTCTTCAGCCTTGCCTGGGACACAACAGGCAGCTTTATAAAGGGGAAGTTGCCTTGCAGTGCCCAGGTGCTGGGAACCAGTAACAGCCTGCATGCTGAGGTGCTGCTGCATAAATGCAAATAATCAATGCCTTCTCTTTGACACAGGAAAGGTTGAGTCCCATCTGTGTTTTTCAAGTGTTACCTGACTCTGAGGACAACATAGTACGGGGTATGGCCAATCTCCATGGCCAACACATAGTATGGCCACCATAATTGTTATCCGGCAAAGAATGATACCGAAGGCTAACTCCCTCATTCATGCTGTATCTGCATGTACCTTTTGTTTCTTACCTTATATTTAGAAGAGAAATACCTAGTAATTGTTTCTTACTTTACTCTAGGGCAAGGACAGTCTGTGGCAGAAGATCCTGCTCTGCATGTACACTGCAGATACTAAAGCTGTATAACTCTCAGTAATGCTATTTAATGCCCCTTGCTTTCCTTTGCATTTTTTCCTCATATTTTTGGCCTAAATTGGGCAGAGTGTTTTTAAAGCCCATACAGCAGAGTAGCTTGGCACCTGAATTTTACCTGTGGAGCTTTATTTCCAGTACTGGTCTGTGGGGCAGGCTGTCAGAGGCCCCAGTTGTGGTAGCCTCCCTTCAGTCATGAACATCAGAAAAGGGCTTTGCTCTAATCCCGTGAAAGCTGCTGTTATGCCAAGCACAGGCTTTGCTGTTGGGAAGCGCGAGTCGCATGAACTCTTGGAGTTCATGCTGGTGGCTCTTGAGCTGAAATGTCTGGAGAGCAGTGCCAGGAACTGATCTCAGACTTTGCCTTTGGTAATGTAAACCAGTAATCCAGAAAGTCACCATAAAACAGTGAACAAAGTCTCTGTGAGACACTGGCAGTAAATAAAAGAGCTGGCAAAAACCAGGGCAGTAAATAACGAGTGGTGAACAGAGGGGAACTTGGCCTGTTTGGATGATGCACCAACACCTCCAAACTGGGTGTGTGCATGGGGCAAGGTGGATTAATACTGTGTTTTACTTCTAATTAGACTGAAAGCAAGTCTGAATTTCTTTTAAGGCTGGTGGAGAAATAGTTGAAACACAGATGGAGATGCAATAATCAGTTTCATCGGAGGTACAACACAGCTTGGTGTGGGAACTTAATGAAGATTTGTTGGTCAACAACAATCTCCCAGCCCACTTAACGCGCTCTCCATTTAATTTGCTCTGCTATTGTAGTAAATTTGAAGCCCCCAGGCCAGACTCAGCTTTCTTGGCTCTTGTAGTCTCTGCAGTGTCAGCAGGAAGTACGGACCAAAGACTTAGAGCCTGGACTTGAGCAACGTGTATTTCTCCTAATGAAACCCAAAGCCAGGTGAAATTTTTGGGAGAGAGGAAACAGGATACGGATTCCCTTTGGGGGATGGGGGGTGTTTGTAACACTCAGAAACTTGGCCCACATTTCTGGTCTCCTTCCTTCCTGCTCCGCAAAGGGCTTGTAGCATTTTTAGACAAACTTGGATCCATCGTATGTCGTGAAAGAACCTGATGGGAAATTTGGTGAGTCCTGCATTCCAGGGCAGAGGAAACGTGTGTTTCTGCTGTGTGTTTTTAGGAAAGTAGGAAGATGAAATTCAAAATAAAACACAGCAGATGGGAACCTCACAGAGACAGATACTGGGAAGTGTTTAGACAAGCTTTGTCCCCAGTCCTTGAGTGCGGAATTTAGCAACTAAACCGTAGAGAGACTTCAGAAAAACAATGAAATGCATCTTGGCTTCAAATACAGTTCCTCCAGAATCCAGTGAGAGTTGTGCACGTGAATCTGAAGGCAGAATAGAGCCAGCAGTATGGGGAATAGATGTAATGTGAGAAACTCTCATGCTATATTATTATAGTCTGAATTGTTTCCATCATTTTGGGTTAAGTAATTCCCCACTATCCATCTCTAAAGTGCAAACAGTACAGCCTTGATGTGCCCTAGGGAGAGGAAGCAAACCAGCCTTTGAATCTTTACCCAACCTTACTGCTCATATTTTGCTTTCAGTGAATAACTGTTCAAATCCTTTAATATTTCATTCCCATAAAAATATATTTGCCAGGGGTTTTTGCGGCAGCAGTGAGGCTGTGTTTATTATTTTAGGAACACCACACGACTGGCTTTAGAGAAAAGACAAGGCAGGAGCACAGAGTGCTGCAAATCTATCAGAGAACAGCATGTTTTCCACCTGTTGAGGCAGCAACCAGAATAACAGATGCACATAATAATTACCTGTACCTCAAAGGCAGCACCAAGTCCTGCACCTTCTGCTCCCCACCTAGCAGACAGCTTGATAACAGAATTACAAAAGAGGAGCACCGACAGAGTAGAGTAGGTAGTGCTTTGTGAAGAACGAAAGAGCAGTTCTTATTAAAGAGAAACTGGAAGGTGGAAGATGAGAAGGAAAGATCTGAGGCACCATGATGCTAAAAGAAGAGCAGAGCTAAGGAACTCCAGGAACCTGCCTTATTTTGAGAGTGGCGGTCAGGTTTTTGCTAATACATTTTCCAAGGCTGCTCCCATTTGTACTCTTAACATCAGAGAGACTTTCTACTGATAAATAGGTGCCACGCACACCTACTGGAGCCAACTCCTTCCCAGAGATGGATGGCCCTGCAGTGGCAAGAGGGGCATATACCCCTGTAGGCTAAGGGCCTCATGGCAGTATGTGACACCACGAATGACCATGACCATGTGCCAGGATGCTGTTCATCTTCCCCTCCCTGCCACCCGGCACTGGGAGCGTGCTGGAGCTAAGCTACCCTTTTGTTTGCAAGTGCCCCAGAGCACCTGGCGTAAGGAGAAGGGCTGGGGACAGTACGGGGAGCAGGGATGCAGGGCCGGTGGGACACATTTGGTCTTTCCCGAAGAGTGCCGAGGCTTGCAAGGCTCTTTTTCTCCCCTTTCTCTGACTACCAAGAGAAAAGAGGTGACATTTGGCTGGGTGAGGACTCCCAGAGCCCAGACCATATGAGCTCTGGAGTGGTTTGTACCATGGTAGTTCCTTACTTGCAGAAAGCAACAGATCCTTCCTAGCAAGGATTTGCAGGGGAAGGGAATGATCTCAGCCCCGATTTAATCTTGACAGGAGCAGATGATGAGAAGACTGTGTGCTGAGTTGGAGTTTTCCTTTGAATTCCTACAGTGTTGAAGGCAGTGCTATAAATAGATGCAGTATCCTTTTTACCCTGGTACAATTCTGTCTCCAGCTCCCCATATAGACAGCAAGTCTGCTGGTAGGTATTTAGCAGGAATTAATTTAACCCAGTCTTCTCTTTCTGTACTCTTTTACTCCAAGCATCCCGATGGCTTCCACTGCCATGCAAACATATTTCCTCAATAAAAATGTTCTGAGGAAGGCTGCTTGATATTAAAAATCCCATTTCTGCCTGAAAATTCTATCCTAGTTATAAATAATCCATAGGAGCCTCAAACTATAAAGAGTTAGTATTTTTTTAAAAAAGGACAACAAGAAAAAATCCTCCTCCCTCCAAACTTCTTAATCTTTCTTTCCACCCCCAGGTTTTGTTTTTGAACTGCACAGCATTTTATTCATAGTCTGTTTCACATTTTCTCCAGTGTAACTGGCTGGCCAGTTTCTCCCTTCCCAGGAATGACTCTTGTGAACATCAGCTGAGAAGGAGGAAACCCAGATACAGTGTTTCATGGTTATTATCTTAAAGATAGATTTGTAAGAAGTTTAAATACAAGCCAGATTGGTATTTAAAAATCCAAACCCCTCCAATTTAAGCATCTTTCACTTAAAAAGATCCTCAGCCTGGGAATCCAGCTGGAAAGCAAACTATAATTTCACAAATATTAGAGTTTCTGAGTATGCCGGCAGAGACACTAATCTGGCCTAGCCCAGCAGTTGTCTGGCCGCTTGCAGAGCTGGCTGTGGTGAAGTTCACGCGGCTCAGTGCATGGACCGAGCTCACTGGGGACTGGTTTGTAAACAAGCTTAAAAGTACTTGCCTGGTAGTCGAAGCTCCGGCGCTGCAGTGTCTGCGATTACCTTTGTCTGAGTAATACCTCTTAGTTTCCTCCTAACCTGACAGTTGCACTAGAGATTTCTACCCTCTCTGTGTTCAGCTTATTCAAAGTCTATTTTTAATTGTGTTAATTATAAACCATAATCGCCTGCCCTCTTTGGACCTACAAGCATCAGCCAGAGCCGGGCAACTGGAGGGGAGCAGGGGCGGGAGGCTGAGTCCTGGAGGAGGCCGGCGGGTGTCAGCGTGTGACCCGGCGACGCCTGGCAGCCGCC
>NW_010293779.1:0-697 GCF_000700745.2 Antrostomus carolinensis
GGTGTGGCCCTGGCTGGGGGGGGGAGGGGCCGGTGACGCCCGGAAAAGGCGCCGAGAGCCCCAGGCTGGAAAAAATAATGAGAAAAACCATAAAAAACCAAAAAATGGGGAAAAAACGGGAAAAAAACACAAAAAAGGGAAATTTTTTTAAATGGGGAAAAATGGGGAAAAAAGGGGAAAAATTGGGGAAAAATTGGGAAAAAAAGGGGAAAAAAAAGGGAAAAATTGGGGAAAAAATTGGGGAAAAAGGGGGAAAAATTGGGTAAAAAAAGGAGGAAAAAATAGGGAAAAAAGGGGAAAAAATGGGGGAAAAATTTGGAACAAAAGGGAAAAAATGGGGAAAAAATTGGGGAAAAAGGGGGAAAAATTGGGTAAAAAAAGGAGGAAAAAATAGGGAAAAAAGGGGAAAAAAGAAAAAAGGGTAAAAAAGGGAAAAAATTTGGAACAAAAGGGAAAAAATGGGGAAAAAATTGGGGAAAAAGGGGGAAAAATTGGGTAAAAAAAGGAGGAAAAAATAGGGAAAAAAGGGGAAAAAATGGGGGAAAAATTTGGAAAAAAGGGGAAAAATTGGGGAAAAAAGGGAAAAATTGGGAGGAAAAAAGGGAAAAATTTGGGAAAAAATTGGGGAAAAAAGGGAAAAAATTGGGGAAAAAAGGGAAAAATTGGGAGGAAAAAAGGGAAAAATTTGGGAAAAAAT
>NW_010293779.1:713-1195 GCF_000700745.2 Antrostomus carolinensis
AAATAGGGGAAAAAAGGGAAAAAATGGGGGAAAAAAGGGAAAAAATTGGGGAAAAAAGGGAAAAAATTGGGAGGAAAAAAGGGGGAAAAAAGGGAAAAAATGGGGAAAAAAGGGGGAAAAAGGGAAAAAAAGGGAAAAATTGGGGAAAAAGTGGAGAAAAAAAGTAAAAAATTGGGAAAAAATTGGGGAAAAAGGGGAAAAAATTGGGGAAAAAGGGAAAAATTGTGGAAAAATTGTGGAAAAAATTGGGGAAAATTTGTGGAAAAAATGGAAAAAAATGGGGAAAAAAATGGGGAAAAAAGGGAAAAAAGTGGAAAGATTGGGGAAAAAGGGAAAAATTGGGGGAAAAAAGGGAAAAATTGGGAAAAAATTGGGGAAAAGGGAAAAAATTGGGGAAAAGGGAAAAAAAGGAAAAAAATTGGGAAAATAAGGGAAAAAAATTGGGGAAAAGGGGGGAAAAATGGGAAAAAATTGGGAAAAAA
>NW_010293780.1:0-26046 GCF_000700745.2 Antrostomus carolinensis
CCTTTCCCTTTCCCTTTCCCTTTCCCTTTCTAACAAACTTCCTAACAGTCCAGAGGTGAAAAGGTGGGGAGAACATATTGCCATGATTTTAGGGAATCTGTTCTATTCTGACCACAATTCCCTTGCCCTGGTCCTGTATCACTCTCCTGGGCTGTAAATCCATGGTCCTTCTGTACCTAAGAAACTCCAGTAGATGGTGATGAACTCTTGGTGTTAGAAATGGATGTTTTGTTCTGGTGTTTTTTCTGATTTACATCCCTTTCCCTGTGGAGCTTGGCTAGCTTTTCTTCAAAATATAACCCTCTGAGGACAGGGTGGAAGAACTTAGTTTGCTCAGAGATGTCCAGGGATGAGACAGCAGACCATGCCTGTGCACATCATCAAGAGCTGCACGGAAAAAGGGAGTCACCTACTTACTGTGTTCGCTTTGGGTGGGATGAGAAATCAGTGAATCAAATTGTGGCAAAAGTGTACTTCAAGCAATGGGAAAAACACCCAGGATGGCAGCAGCATATGGACGATGAGCTGCAAAAAGGCTCATGGAAAGACAGGTGAAGAGTTTATCATGATTTGGCCTGGTATGTCCTGAGCAATGGGAGTTTGGCTGGTTTTGGCCACCAGCATACTGAACAGTTGCAAATGTCAGAGGGCTTTTTGTAAAGCACAACTCCCCGATGTGTCTTCTCTTTGTTCCACGTGCTCGTTTTGGAGTATAAATATGTAACAACCAAAATGCTAATGAATTCCTCCCACTGACATCCCTTCTTCCACATACGCACGTACAAACAATTCACAACCCACACGCAGACGTATTGCCCAGGCGTTACGCGAACCCAGTGCTGTCTAGGAGGGAAAAATTCCTGCATCATATTCCAAATTTTAGTCACTCCAGGCTTTCCAGTTCCAAGCCTGACAAGTACATGGGCCCCAGTGACACACAGTATTGCCATGTGCAAGCTGTGGTCCTGCTGTGAGCACTGTGGAGTAGGCTTCGGGTAGGATACCCCATATGCTGGATCACTAACAGAAATAAAAACACAAGAACAACCCCTCACCTTGTATGTGGAAGCAGTGGCTGCTATTTTAAACCTTGGACCACGTGAAGACAAACATATCAGAAGCTTGGGGTTCTGCTGCTCGGCATTGATGGATCACAAGGGGGTTGTGTCATTGGAGGATACAGGTCTGGGCAGGTGGTATGATGGGCTGTGAATAGTCTTCTGCACTGGGCCACTCTTTGTTCATTCTGTGGCCTGCAGGTGCAGAGGTCATTGATGGAAGATGTGCATGTTTGGGGAAATACAGACTCCTTTTCTACTACTGTGGTGTTTAGCTTTGCATTTATGGTTGCTCATCTTCCTAAAATAGGAAACCCAAAGTTAGGAAAGCATTAGCCTGCAGTGCATGTTCACACAGCTCCATGGATAGTCAGGTACTTGGGTGTGTAAGAAGGTCCTCCCTTTTGGATTTTAGCATTCAAATTGTCATTCAAAGTTTAGACAAGAGGTAGACATACTTATGGGCCATGTATCTCTAGAATCAGAATTGCTGGATGGCTGAGAGACACAAGATAGCTACCAAATACCTTGTGAGGGGAGCTCTGAAAACAAGAAAGAGGAGAGATGACAGCAGCCATGGGCAGATGGAGCTGGGATGAAGGATCACCCTCACCCTCCTGTGTGTCTTATCAGTGACTTTTGTCCCAGCACAGCCTTGCTACCAGGGCAGCAAACTCTGCTCAAATGGCAGATAAGTTACAATGAGTTGTGTTCTTGGTTGGACATCTTGGTTTGCAGAAGCCAATCTCATATGGGGACCTACCATGCCACCCATCACAGGGCACTATGGTGAGTGAAGAGAAGGCTTTTGAAAACAGAAATCTTTTCTGGTTTGGCTTTTTGTGGGGTTAGGGTTAGACACTTTCAAAATTCCCACCAATACACGGCATACATGTTAGTTTCTGAAGGTTTAATAAGGGAGAGTGTGCGTCACAGTCCCTAATTTACAGGTAGAGATATATGTGGAGAAAGGTGCTGTGACTTGTCCAACACATACAATAACAGAGCTGGGAATGAAAGTGGACTCATGCACCCATATTTCTTCCATACACACCAGACAGCCACTGATTGAAACTTCATATTCTGCATAGTTTTGGGCCCCTCACTCGAATAAGGACATGGAGGTGCTGGAGCGTGTCCAGAGAAGGGCAACGGAGCTGGGGAAGGGTCTGGAGCACAAGTGTGCTGAGTTCCTGGCTGAGGGAATTGGGGTTGTTGAGGCTGGAGAAAAGGAGGCTGAGTGGAGACCTTCTGGCTCTGTCCGAGTCCCTGAAAGGAGGGTGCAGAGAGGTGGGCGTGGGTCTGCTCAACCAAGGACCAAGTGACAGGTGAAGAGGAAATGGAGTAAATTGCACCAGAGGAGGTTTAGATTGGATATTAGGAAAAACTTCTTCACTGAAAGGGTTGTTAAGCTGGAACAGGCTGCCCAGGGCAGTGGTTGAGTCACCATCCCTGGAGGTTTTTAAAAGACGTGTAGATGTGTTGCTTAAGGACGTGGTTTAGCGGTGGACTTTGCAGTGTTAGGTTTAGAGTTGAACGTGATGATCTTAAAGATCTTTTCCAACCAAAAAGATTCTATAATTCTATAAATTGCTTTGGTCTCCCACAGCAGATGTTAGTCTCTCACCAATAAATGCAGCTTCAGGGCTGCTTAGAGGCAGAGAATCCCTGTACCCTCTGCAAACAGAAAAAGTTTATGCTGGTCACCACAACAGCCTGGCTGTGATGTGTTGGGAAAAGGGAAGAAAATCAGCTCAGTAATTTCATGTTATTGGAAATATTGCTTTTGCAATCCAGCATTTGGTTTTCATTTGGTTGCTGTGCTCAGCTCATTTCTGCTGGCGCTTCACTTCTGATCCAATTGAGTTATCGATGCAGGCGAGGAGAAAGAAGCAAACAAGATTGGTGTCAATTTTTTTTTGTGGCTTTTTTTTTTTCCCTACTTCCCTCTTGCTTTTTTACTTTCAAAGATCAAAAGAGGACAAAATAAAACTTTATATATTATGAAACACAGTCAGAGGGAAAAATGGCAGCACACAAAATTGTTTTCAGTCTTCTTTTAAGGTTGCTGTTGGTACCTTTGATTTAGGCACCACAGCTTTAATCAGGGTTTTGGAGACGACACAAAAATTATTCATCTAACCAAGTTCCCCTCTCACTCTCTTTCTCTCTGTTTTTCTGTCTCTCTTTTTTTATTAATGTGGGTTTTAAAAAAGATTCTTAAAATACAGTGCTTGCTCAATTTTGTTTTCCCAACTAATAACCCAAAGCAGGATCAGCTATTTTGCAGCTGACAGATCTGTCTCTAAACTAGATTGTCCTTCTTGCTGAATTCATCCATCACGCATGGGGGTGTGAGGGGGAAGAAAAAAAAGAATAAAAAAAAATGTATAACTTTATTTTCCATGGGCTCATCACTCCCCACAGTAGCAGTGACCTTATCTCATCCATACCATGACAACCATACTCACAGCATGGCATAACCAGGACAACACTGCAATAGCACATATTTTTTGGGGTTGCTTTCATGTTTGGCTGCTGGTTACTCTTCAGATTGTATAAATCTTTTGCCTTTTACTAAGATTTCCATGGAGAGGAACAAGTATGGGTGTCAAGGAATTTTTTTTATCTCAAAAGTCTCTTCCAACCAAATAATTCTACAATTTTATTAGACTAGAGAAGCGGAGGCGGAAGGGAGACTTTATCACTGTCTACAACTCCCTGAAAGGAGGTTGTAGTGAGGCGGGTGTGTGTCTTTTCTCCCAAGTAACTAGTGACAGAACAAGAGGAAATGGCCTCAAGTTGCACCAAGGGAGGTATAGATTGGGTGTCACGAAAAAATTCTTCACTGAAAGGGTTCTCAGGCATTGGAAGGGGTTGCTCACGGCAGTGGTGGAGTTCCCATCCTTGGAGGTATTTAAAAGATGGGTTGATGAGGTGCTCAGAGATCTGGTTTAGTAGTGGACAATTACAGTTGGACTTGATGATCTCAAAGGTCTTTTCCAACCAAACTATTCCACGATTCTATGCTTCTATCCGGGGCAGAGCCGAGACTCAGTGGGGCAATTGAGTCTGTTTGCAGGGTATTTTTAAAAGACATTTCCATGGACCAAGCAGTCATGCTTATGTCTCTAAGTAAGAACTGGAGTAACCTTGGGCAGCAGAATCAGTGTGCTCTCCTCAAGTGCCTTGTGCTATTACTCTGCACCTTTCTTAGCAATTGTACCTTCTTCTGTAGGGGTCAAAATGTGTAGCTGATGAGCATAAACTGCACCACATACTATGGTCCCTGGACCAGTGTGGTGGAACTGGAGATGCACATGGAAAACAGCTTTGCTGGGTAATTCTTATTTTAAATATCCTGAGATCTTCCAGCAGATAGCAGCGTAGGGACTTCCCAAGGTGAAGGTTATATCTTGAATAGTGTTTAATAGCTCTTAATGGACTCATCCTCTGTTAAGTCATTTGATTTTTAATTTTTTTTTACTTCATTCATATATTTTGGCCTGCCTCATATCCTGCCCCAACCAATTCTCTAATTTAATTAAACACTACATGAAAAAGTACTTCCTTTCTTTTGTTTTCAACCTGCTGCCTGCTAATGCCACTGCCTGATCGCTCGCTCCCACGTGCTGGGAAGGGAACAACCATTTGCTTTCCTCCTTCTCCAATCTGTGATTTTATAGACACCTCATCAGTTGTCTCTTTCTTCTCCAGGCTAAAAACTACTGGTTTGCTTAGTATCTCCTTTTTGGAAGCTGTTTTGTATTTCTGCTTATTTTATGCCCCTCTTCTGCATAAATGTAGGATACGTACCTGTTTGTGTTAGACTTTCCCTCGTGCTGAGTGTGGCACATCAATTATGCATGGTAACAACCTGGAGCTATCTGATGCGTGTTTTCTCCTATAAGGGACAGGCATTACTCAGATGGATATAAGGAAAAGGAAGAGGAGAAAATTTATGAAAAGGATTTTGAAGTATCATATCAAATATCCAGGCAGCAGGGTCTGTTAAAGGGGAGAACATCCTTTCTAGTGGCATGGTAGGAGTCTGATCACAGGTTTTAACCTGAGTTTGTCAGATCTCTGCATCACTTGCTGTACAGGATAGTGTCAAGCAAACCAGGAGATGGGTTATTTCTTCTTCTCTCTTTGGACTTACCTTTTTCCTTGGTTCATCTCTTCTTTTTTTATTTTTTTTTTCTCTTTTTTTTTTTCCCTCTGTAATCTTTGCCTAAAAGCCAGTCTGGACAGGACAAGAGAAAACCATTTTTGGAAAATCAATGAGAAATTGCATAAGGGACAGGAAATTCTCATAATTTGGTAATAGACGTGCATTGTGAGAGGAAACCAGGACATGATATCTTTAACTGCAGGCCCCCAAAGGGAATATATTTGTTAAACATTATAATTACCCTTCAGTGCTGAACTCTATAGCAATTGAATCCACGGTGATGCACATTATCATTTCTGAAATGATGCTTTCATTTAGATAAGGCAGGCAATTATACATCTTGATTAGGTCACTGTTCCCAGGAGATTTAGGTTATTTATGATGAGTTGCCCCTTCTTGTAAATTATGTGGTGAGGCTGTGGATAGAGACATATTCCTTCCCTCTCCTCCCTTACCCTTTCCTCCTCCTCCACAGAGCCTTTGCTCCTCTTGTTCTTCCCTCATTGCACACCTTCGTGCAGGCAAGATCAAAAATCCAGTAATCAGAGAGAGAAAAACGTCAGTTATATAGCGGAGGCATTGCCATGAGAAGTCAGACCTGGGAGGTCTGCTCATCCCTTGGATTCTTTGCAGGACCTGCTGCCTTTCATAGTGTTGATATTAAGACTGGGATTCCCATCCCTGTATTTTAGACCTCTAAAACCTGTCATCTTTTGCACAGCAGTACCCTCAGCTTTCTCTGTGATCAATGGCACTTCCTGAGGGTGATGTACAATATCTCATCTTAAATAGTGACCTGAAGACATGGTTTCCAGCTAGGCCCATAAGCTGTCGGTCCCCAAGTGCTCTAATAACTACATTGGCAACAGACCTCATATAGGACTCCCCTTAGCTCCTCACCCCTCCTGAGAGACAGTTTCATTGAGCTACTCTTGAAATACTCCCAGTTTCCCTAAGAAAAGTGGAAGTGAGGTCTGCTCCTGTTGTTTAACTGGGTACCGTGTGAAGTGTTGATGGAGGCAAGAAGAGTGGATGTGAAAGCTCCTGGGGAAACCAGGTAATGGGAAAAGGAACAAAGTGACAGGAGGAAGATGATATCCTGAACTGCTTCTGGAGCAAGCCTGAAGAGTTCTTTCATGCTGGAAAATGAAGTTGTCTTTTGCTTTTGTAGGCAGTCCTAGTAAATCCAAGTTTAGGATTGAGGAAACATAGTCAGGATGCAGGAAATATGCTTCTACATCTAGTTTTGTAGAATAAGGATCCTATCCCAGATATTTTGATTTTGATCACTGCCAGTACCCAAAAGAAGGAAATCCTGAGTGTATTGGTCAACTAGACATGGGAATGGGAAATGTGACAAATTCAGCAAACAGAAAATACTGAACAGGACTTGTGCAGTCCTGAGAGACAAGATGCTGCCAAGGATAATCCTACATGGTAGGAGAAGAGATGGGGCCGGGTTAGTGGAAGGATTTTAAACAGCTCTCAGTTGTCTTAACTGTTTCCATCTGCCACCTTCAAAAGATGCCTTGGGGCCAAAGTAGAAGTCTTATGAAAAACCTGTCCCAGATGACTCAAAGGGTCTTTCCTAACTTCTCTGCACCTGCAGTTCCTCCACAAATACAGCATATCACAAGCATATTAATGTAGACTTCCTCTCTTGCAGATGTCTGACCCTTTTTCTTCCTCTGTGCATCACAGCAGTTCATAATCACCAGTCCAGGGCATCAAAAAGGTGTTTTTCACTTGGTGCAACTGGGCAACTAACTCTGCCACTTTGATGTGTAGAAGCAAAAGCAGGGAGAGGAGAGGTGCTGATACATCCAATGGGACAGTGTTTCCCATCTGCAAATATTTATATACAATAATTATCCCTTTTTGAGATTAAAAGAGCTATCCACATGTGAAAAGCAAACTGTTTTATCTCTCTTTTTAAATAATATGTTTAGAAAGTTTGACCGAGCATGAAAGTTCATCTTTCAATATTGCTACTTGTAATCCAGTAAGAAATATTTACTGTGTTATAATTGATATCGTTAAGCTTAGGTGACGTTATTAATATTACTAATTAAACTGCTATAAACCTAGTTTACAGTTACATAAACACATCATCTCCTGAATTGCCTGCCTACACGTTTTAGCATTGGGAGGGGAGGGGGGGTGTGTGGATAAAAGCAAATTCAAATGCAAATGATATGAACATACTTTAATCAGAGGATCAGAGAAATCAGACACAGAGAAGGCTTATTAGGTCTGTTCTCCAGAGGCGGGGGTGAGATTGTCTCCCCATAGAGACTCCCAGGAGCTTTGACCAGTCTAACTGTAAATGCCTCAAGCAATAGGACTTCTCCTATGTCCCAGGAGAGACCTACCCACAGATTAACACAAATGTGTCTCGATATTCAGCCTACGTTTTCTTGCTACAGCAGAAGTCATTTGCTGCAAAATAGTGTTGAGAAAGGTCTTGTGGTCATATCCAAGGGCAGACGAGGAGAGAAACACATTTGCAAGGCATCTCCAAAGCTGTCTGTTAGTACAGCAGGATCGGAAAATCATTTTTCCCTTCTTGGTTTAACTTTCTGGCAGGATTGGACCAGTCCTGGCACAGCTGGCAATAACTAGCCATACACAGCAGCAGAACACTGGAGGAAGTTTAGTGTAGCTAAGCATCCAAAAGTTCAAATGTTTGACCTAGTTTCTCTACAGCTGGAAAATCCATCTTCTGTCTAGAATTTCCCTGACTTCGGCTACTTCAGAAATATCATGAGGACAGCATTTTCCCTGATCCGTCAGTATTTGGGTCCCATCTGGAACCAGAAAGTGCAGAATCACATAGAGAGTTTAAAATAAGAATGCCCTGAGGAGGCAGCTCCTGCTTGCTTCAAGTGTTGTCCTCTCTCTTCCTATTTTGATCACCTGTTTCTCACTGGGTTGAATGGGTGTGGGAATATCTGGAGCTCAAAACAGAGACAGAGCAGCCCTTAGATGATGGTGTGCTTCCGAAAAGGCGTGTGTAGGAGTGGAGTTATTGTAAAAACTACTTTAAAATACTTCAGGACCATTTGATGGCCCATCTGTGGCTCATCTGCAGAGTTGCACTTGTCACCAAAAACTCCTCAACCTCCCAAACAGGCTTTTCTCAGTTCAAATTGAAGGAAAAAGAGATTCCTACAATCACTGAGAAATAACTCCCTAAAGCAAGGTCACGGTTTCTGTGATATATATATTACAAAGATTGCTTTGTTGGTTGCAAGCAAGGTAAATTAATATGGGAGACTTGCTCAGAGAGAATTTTAGGTCTCAATTCACAATGGTGACTCTCAGCCAGCAAAGCCAGCTTTACACCTGACACTCAGCAGCATTTTGGGGTTCCCAGCCTTGTTTTTCTTTTTCCTGGCCGCACAATGAAGTCATCTGAGCTTTTCTAATGGATATAGTTAAAGCCAAACATTAAGATTGAAATCTCAGTAAAATAAAAGTTTTTGTCTAGGTCTGGCTACTTTCATGTAGCTTTTGTTGACCACTGAGTCATCTCTGCATGACAGGTAGGTCCCTCATACTTCAAATTGGATTGGGTGAGTGTCAGAGAGACAGGACTTCACAGATACATCAACCATATCCATTGAGGTCTCTTGCAAGGGATGTGGCAGCAGAGCAATAGCAAAAAGTTTGTGGCTGCTTGGAAGCCACGTAGCATTGCTGGGATGTATTGCCACCCTGAGTCCATCAACCTCATTTGGCCTATCTGAGCTTCCTACATACATCTTGAAGTAATCCCAGAAATATCAGGAAAAGAATAAAGTTTGTTTCATTGAATGAAAAATATCACTATCTTGGCCAGCTGAATGTTTGTGCTAATGGGATGCAGCTGCAGAGCTGTGACATATCAGCTCTCACCACACACACACACACTCACACAATGCACACACTCCAGGTATAGACACATGCACCCACATGTGGAAAGTGCCATACCAAAAATTCTGCTAAAATCTACATTTTGAAAATGTTAATCCTTGATCTGAAAGCATCCTTTGAAATTCCCTTGAAAAGTAGCACCATGCTCCTTCCTTTTCTTAATATTCCACTAATGATTACCACGTGTGTCTAGTGACTGCAGGACCAAGCAAGTTCAGAAGAGAATGTTTGCATAGTATCCTTCCATCTTAAAAAGCTGTGGGTTGGGAGATTCTGAAGCTTATCTAGGAGTTCCATGACCTTGGAAGAAGAATGGACCTTGAACTATCTTAGGAAACCCATGAGCCTGGCTCAACTTAGACTTAAACTGCTTTCCACTTACAGGAGTTAGATTATGAGACCTCCACCTCTGATACAGTCAGGTGTGAAGTGGTTGGTGTTGTATTTCTATGACAAAGTGGTTTCAAGAGGGTACAGACAAGCTCATAACATCAAGTACCAATGTACAAAGCAGTCCTTTGCATGGTGGAAAGTTTCTATGTGTCTCTGGGGCTTCAGAAGAGCTCAGATGCTTTTTGGTAGAACCTTATTACTGGAAGACATTCATGGTCCATTAAGTGCCAAATAAGGGACATCTCTTAAGTTGCAGAATGAAAGATCACTCGGTCTCATTTTTTATTAAACCTGGAGGGCAACAGGTCCCATTCAATATTTGAGTGGGTTTTGTTTTCTCCTTCTTGAGCTTCTGTACCTCACATGGGGTGAGAAGTATTGGAAAAAAACATACAAAAAATAAAAATTACCAGTTCCTGTAATAGCTCTCAGTCTTCAGTGGAGAGTGACTTGGGGACTGGTGAGCATAAAACCTACCATGTTTCATAGCATCTAATGAATGCAAGACCTGTCTGTGCACATCTCAGAGCTGGTGTCAGTTTCTTGGGGAAAGGAGGGACTGCACATAGCCATGATGTGGAGAAAGCTGAGAGAGGTCCTGACCTCCAAGCACCTGAGAGCCTCCCGTGTCTAATCAGGGGACGCGTGAAAAAGCCCAGGTTGTAGGAATTCCTCCTGACTCACATTTCTAGTACAAGAGGAGCAGCAGGGTTATGTTTTCATTATTGCTCTGATGCTCTCAGCTCTTTGGAGGTTAAGTCAAGGTCTTGGCTTCGAGATTTTGTTATTGTAACCTTTCACGGGCAAATACTTCATATGAAATCTAGCAGGTAGCTTATGTCCAAGAAAATGCCATTTTTGCCTGAGCTGCCAGTGAACTGGAGCTTTGGCCATGGCAGGAAGGCTTTGGCTAATGAGTGGCGGTGAGTGTGTTGTGTTTTGGCAGCCAGCTTGCTTATCAGATTGATATAGGAGACTATAAGCAATTGCATCTGGATTTGAACGGGTTACCCAGCCTGCTCGGCTGCTTGGGATTCACGCCAAGGGAAAGCAGAGGAGTTGTGAGGAGAATACCCAATTTCCCCCTGTGAGGACTGATTTTAGTTTAATGCAGCCTCCTTGCCCTTAAATCCAATTAAAGGCCTATATTATGTCAGTGGAAATTTATGCCAATCCTAATATAGTCTAATAAGCCTTAAAATAGCACTTTGCTAGTGAAAAGCCCTGTGGTTTAATTTAATTCTGAGCCTAATAACAGGCTTAATATGAGGGAATTGGCCCCTTTTTATTTTCTAACAGGGCTTCACATGCTTGCTCCCTTTTTAGGAATGTAAAGATCTTCTCCAAAGTATGGGCAGGAGATGACTCACCTCAGCAGGTTACCTCTTTTCCAGTTGCTTCATTTGTTGACCATGGGAAGTCTCTCTAAAGATATCTCAGGTTGGGATCTGTAATGCAAAGCAGTGAACATCAGCCTGCAAAATACCTGGTTTCTCTTTCTGTGCCTGATTTTCTTTAGTCACTGTGGACAACAACATCACTTTGACTCTCACGCAGTTCCAGTGCAGGATATGACCTTCTCCTACAGTCACAGATACAAGGCACCCTTTTGCAGATGCCTTCCACTGACAGTTTCAGAGAGGCAGCCTTTCCTATCTATCCATACATCTAAAACTTGATTTCCCTGCTCTTATTCTCTGTGACTCAATTACTCCACCACCCTCTTCATGGTCCCTGAAAGCTGCAGCCCTGTGCTGCTCATGCATGGCTGCTCCATGGCTGTTGCCTCTCTGTCCATGGTTTTAACTTTATGCTTCCCCTGTCCCGTCCTCTTTCAGGGTTTCCATTGCTGAACCTCACTGTGCCCTCCCTCTATTTCAGCATTGCAATGTCAGTGAGCAGCCCATGGTGCCCTCTCCCATTGCTTGCTTGGATGAACTTAATATTTTTCCATAAATTTAGAATATTTCCAAAAACTTATCTCAAACAACTGCATTACTGGCCCACAAATTGTTCTCTGAACTTCCTCTTCTGGGATAACTATGTGAATCCTTAAGTCTTTACACTTGCTAGACCTCAGTTGCCTTCTCTTCCAGCATTAACACTTCATAGAGTCATAGAATTTCTTCAAGTTGGAAGGGAACATAAGAATCATTGAGTCCGACTCCCTGCTCCTCACAGGACTACCTGAAACCAAACCATATGACTAAGAGAATCATCCAGACACTTTTTGAACCCTGACAGGCTTGGTAAGACTTCCTTTCCTTGCATCATGTTGTCAGGATATAAAGACCACAATGCTTAGGCAATGACCAGTCTGAGGATGCTCTGGAGAAGCTTGTTTGGGCAGGGATCTGATCTTCTCTAAGACATGAGTTGTGCAGACAGCACATGGTCATGTGTAAGGATGTCCTATGCCCGAGTAAGGCTCATGGTGGGCAGCTGACAGGGTCTTCAGGACCATCTGGGTAGGGGCATCCCCTCAAAGCCCAGAAGAAGACTCTGGCCTCAGCTTGTAGTCACAGGAACATATTTTCCAAGATGCTAAATGCTTGGGCATGCTCCTTGCTGCTAAACTATTCACTCAACCCATCTGCTATGAGGTATCATCCTGATTTGGAGGGGGCTGTCAGCTTCAGCAGCATACTCTGCTCTGCTTCACTCACTGTCCTGAACTGCTGCTCAGCTTTATTGCACACTGTTACACAGCTGCTGCTCTGCAGTCCAGAGATGACTGAATTTCGGTGGTGGGTGGAGTGATTATGATATAGCACTTACTAAAATGCTTTGAGATAAAAGTCTCAGCAGAAACATAAAAGCTTCTCTGTACTTGTAACTTGTTACTGCTATTTTTTGATTAAGAACAATAGTAAACAGAGGTCCTCAAAGCTGCCTTTAGAAAAAAAAAAAAACCAAAAAAACAAACCAAACCCAAAACAACAAAAGAACCCCAAAACAAAACACCAAACAAACTGATTTGACCTTAAAATAAGAGAGAGCACATGTTTTAGGATCACCAAATAGATTTAGGTGCCTAAGTCCTTTTGAATCATGCAGCCTGACAGCCCAGCTGGCACAGCTCCGCTCTCTTGCCTGAGCTGAAGGCAATAAACCCTTCCCACTGGGTCCAATTCATCCTTGGGTTACTCTCTTGGCATCAAGCAGATTTACGTTGGCAGAAAATTTGGCCCAGAGCCCTGAAGAGCAACTCCATGGCTCTACAGTCCCAGGTGCAGTTTGTGTCTCCAAGACCTCTTATTCGTGCCGCTCTTTCGTAAAAAGGAGGAAGACGACTTCATGCTGCTACTTCTTTATCCTCTTCACTTCCCACCCCAGCCTGGTCCCCCATCTACCTAGGGGCAGGCAGATCGGTTAAGGGAGCTTTGTTAATGCCGTAATCCTCACGTGTGCTCAGCCTCACAAAGCTGCCACTTTCTCGCCCCGGTCGCGCTCGCAGATCCGTAATGTCCCGTGTCCAATCGATTGCTGTGCTTGCTCTGGCTGCAGGCTTTGAGTAGTTTCTCTAACAAGGGCCAGATTGCTCTGGCAAAGCTCATCCATCCTTCAGGGATGAAGGCAGAAGGCGAAAGGGTGGGGGATGGATGCCTGAGATTGGTCATTTGGGATTGGGGGGGGAGGGGGAGATGGTAGGCAGCAGGGAAAGAAAAGGCTGGGGTAGGGCAAGAGCAGTTGTGAGCTGGTGAAGGTCACACAGTTGGCATTGGCTTCATCCCAAAGCCAAATTCTCTTCCCTGTTGATGGTAACGCCAAGCTAGGTCTCAAGGAGCATGCAGTATTTAATTCCACTACTGTTCATGCCCATTGAATGCTCAACTGACCCTTTTTTACTCATCTGTACCCCAAATTCATTCTGACACCCCAAACTCTTATGCACCCTCAGCAACCAAGTGCAAAATAATAATAAAAAGATCAATCTGCCAAATGCTAGTACTTTCTCTCTCTGCAATGGTAGTACTTCCTCTCTCTGCCCCCAAGTTTCCAGTTTCTCACACTACTCCTCCTCATAGCTCAGAACAGAGAGGTTTCCACACTTTCTTGGACCTGGAAATGTCTTCACATCCAGGGAGATGGGGAAGTGGAAGTTCTGATAGGTTGCCCAAGGAAGTTGTAGATGCCCCCTCCCTGGAAGTGTTTAAGGCCAGGCTGGATGAGGCTTTGAGCAACCTGATCTAGTGGAAGGTGTCCCTGCTGATGGCAGGGAGGTTGGAACTGGATGATCTTTAAGGTCCTTCCAACCCAAACCATTCTATGATTCTATGATTCTATGATGACCAACATTAGGAGCAGAGGAAATGGCAGGAAGATGTGGCAGGGGAGGGTGAGGCTGGCCATGAGGAAAAGGTTCTTGAGGCACCCAGAGGGTGGTGGAGCACTGGAACAGACTCCCCAGGGAGGTGCTCATGGCACCAAGCCTGACAAGATTCCAGAAGCATTTGACCAAGATCCTGAGGGACATGGTGTGAATGTTGGGCTTGTCCTGTGCAGGGACAGGAGTTGGACTGGGTGATCCTTGTGGGTCCCTTCCAACTCACAACATTCTGTGATTCTATGATTCTCACATCCAAGCAACTGGGTCTGAATTAGGATGTGTCATATTTATTTCTAACATTGGAAGCACCTAAATGATAGATATAAAATTGCAGCTTTTTATGCATAGTGAAGCTATTCAGGGTTCTTTGCAAGGTTTTTATGACTCCTTCTGTGCTCTGCATATTTAAACCCAGGGTGACTCAGTCATCTGGTTTCATTGAGGACAAGAATACTAGTCCCAATAAATTGCTTTGCAAACTTCCTGAAAGGTTTCTAAAGTTCTGGCTTATAGAGGTGAGACAGAGGTATGGGAGAAGAGAGGGTGTAATGGCTTTATTTCCAAAGTAGTGCATTGAGAGCTTCATGTGTTAGGAAAGTGTCTTCTCGTCCTCATGTTGTTAAAGCTTTGTGTAACACCACAACTCGTATGCATGTGTATATGTGTGCATGTCCCCTGCACTCTTGTGCTCCAGGTACAGGCTTTAGAGATATGTAACTGGGCATCATCTGGTGTCTTTCCCTTCCACTTTAGCTTGTTTTTCCCCAGTTCTGATGCTGGGTATCTCCTCCATCCCCCATTTACCAGTCTTCCCCCAAGGCTCATGAATGTTGAAGTCAATGTATTGATTTATACTAGCAAAGGGTTATAGTCTTCCAATTTGGGGAAATTAATCCCATGAGGAAACATCTCACTTGTTGCCTGTGGATAGCAACACTTTCCAGAAATGGGTGTTTGAGTTGAATCCACCCTAGCTGGTTGTGCTCTGAGCCTTGTCTTGATTGGTATATGGTAGCATCAACTTCCCCCCAAAATACCTCTCTTCCTATAGTGCTCATTGTATACCACTGTTCGCATTGAAAGCCAGTCCTTCCCTTTGATGGTTTTGAAATGGAAAACATTTTCCCTCTGTTATTTGCTCTCTTGTGGAGCCAGGGCAGCCTTTCCTAGACTGAGGGAAGCTTGTCAGGAAGGCTTCCCAGGGAAAGCTCATGGCCAATGGACACCTGAGGGGTTACTCGTTGGCCTCTGGAAATTACCTTTAAAATCAAACACTGCTTCATCATCTCCTCCTCCTGGCAGACACTGGCTGGTAAGGCACAGTTAGGACTAAGGTTGAGACTTGGTAGGGATCTGATCACCTTAAGCAGCCTGGAAACATTGCCTGGACCTCCTGCTTTTGTGCATTTTTGCCATTTGGGGCTGTGAATATTTAGTTGTAATCTTATTGCAGAAATACTGATGCATTTTGGGGAGGGGCTTTGGTTCTAACTGGGATTTAGTTTCAATTAGGTGAATAACAAGTTCCTAACTTCATATGTATGGTGTCCTTCTTTAACCCCAACAAGATTTTAAGCGTAATGCTCTGTCTGATAAAAATGGAGTTTTCTCCATAGACTTTGTATTTAACTGACCCATGACCTTTATAAAATAAGGGGAATTAGGTACTTAGCAAATAGCATTTGCTGGTAGAGTCATCTCACGGTTAGACAATGATTTCTGTTAAGGAAAAGGTGCTTTTTTCCTGACCTGAAAGAAAAGAAGTTATATGTTTGTTTTGTTTTGTTTTGTTTTTTTTCTTGGTGACTTAGAGACAATTTTCTGATTGATAAGAGGGAAGTGATACGAAAAAATGGTTGCTTCTATAAACCTTTCATAGAATGATAAAGTAACCCTGAAAGCCAGTGGTTGTTTGGGGTCACCTGCTTTGAAACCCCTCAGGTTCTGAAGGGGTTTCAGGCATCAAAAAAAATCAGCAGATTTAAAAACTATTATACATTTGGACTTTTCTAATTGTCTTATGGTTTCTCTGTGTTTGTTCATGATTTCCAGCCTTTCTTTTATCTTGCTTTCTCCTTGTTTTCTGAAACCTCCAAGACAGTGTTTTCTGTTTGGTAGTGTATATAAAATGAGTGGCTGTTTCAAGACTGGCCCTCCTCATTTTGAAGTAAGTGAGCTCATATTTTCAGACTTTCCTTCATCTACCTGAGGACTTAGAACTTCCTTTTACACAAATAAGAGAACATTGAGTTTCCAAATTAATCACCTGAATCCAGATGATAGAGATTTCTGAATAAACTCTAAGCTACTGTGAAAATCTACCTGAAATCAGAAAAGTGGACAGGCAATAGTGCATGCCAAGTAGTGCCTTGGACAAAGCCAAGCTTGCTTGAAGTCTTCAGGTCAATCCTTGCTCTAGTAATGGTTTAGTTACCATAGAGACAACCAGATCTCTCTTCATCCTCCATCACTTGTGTTATTCACTGGTGACCCCTTCGGATTAAAGTTGAAGGGTTTTGGATCATTCTCTTTATTTTTATCAGTGGTGTAACACACCGTCTAATCCTAGTTGTACCTCTCAGGAAGGAAATAAAAAAAAAGACAAACAAAACCAACCTCCTTCCACATTTGTTGTGTAGGCCAATTATCCGAAGGGGTGACAAGTAGAAAAATGAATTAACCACAGCTTTGTAATGTCAGCGTTATTTATCTTGTGTAAGCTTTGCCCAGCTCAGCTGTGGATCAGCAAAAGAGTGCTTTTATTCTTTCCTCCTCTCTTTGATCCAGTTTTTTTTTCTTTCTTTTCTTCCTTCTCTTGATATAGATCCTTTGCTCCACCACACCATCATTACACCATCTTTTTCTTCTACTCCAAACCAAGAAGATTTCCCAGATCAGATGAGGGGCCGGTAAGGAGATACCCTGCAGGAGGTGAAGGAGAGGGTCTCCCAGCTCTCATCTTCTCTATCCTTACCCTCTACCCCTGTGATAATGAAACCACTCTATTGAGTTTATTTTCTCTGATCTCTAACTCACACAAAAAGTAGGTGCTGAGACTTGAGGAAGCTCCTGATACTTTTTTTTTCCCTCCTCCTTTTCCCATGCATAGTTTACTGAGTCTATACCCTCTTTCACTTGCCGCAGTAGAGACTTTCAAAAGAAAAACTGACACTTGCTGGCAGGAGGCAGGAAAGCAAGGGACATTAAACTAGGAACCAGTCTGAAAGCAACGAGCTGGCAAGAAGCCTACAAACACTTCAGATTTGAAGCACCAAGTCACAGAGCAAAGAGGGAAAAAAAAGAAAAATGCATCCTTGTAAAGCAATAGTGAAGCTGCACCTGCTCAAAAGTACTGTAGCCAGTACACCGTGACACTTCAAAGCTGCCAGGGAATCAGATACTGGAATAAAATATATCTCACAGAGTGTAAAACTAGCCAAATCTTCCACCGAGTTGGCTGGAGAGCTGACTAATGTGGGGAGCAAGTCTGAAGGATAATACATGTATATCCCAATGACAGATGATAGAAGAAGAAATACATTATCTTGCAGTATATTTGTCCCTGTATGAGTATTGCTGGATTCTCTGGATTTTAAGAGCATCTTCACTGTGTGAATGTCACCTTTCAATGGCTGCAGCCTACAGAGATACGAGGTCCTACAAATACATTAATAAATAAACCAGGCTCTTGGTTCCACAGGTGATAGTTGGGTTTGATGGCTCAGCTGAGCTAGTTTTCTCTGTTGGAAATATGGTTATTTTACCTCCCTGTAGGTATCTCGGTGGTGTAGGCTAGCTCAGCTCAGCTGGCACATCAGGAGCTCTCCTGGAGAAGTGGGGAGCTGTCTCAAAGTGCCATACAGACTGTCAACCAGCAGTACATCTGTTTCAAGCTCTTTTGTTGTTCCAAGCGATTGCTGAATAACTTCTCTGAATTACTTCCAGTCAATATCTCTTATATGAAAAGCTCACAGGAAGCTTATTATGTTCAGAATTCAGAAGATACAGATTCTCACATGCTAAGCACCATTAACAACTGGATAAAATCAACTCTCAGGATCAAATTTCTATAGGGGTAGCTTTTTGCAGACATGTAGAAGAAGTTTATTTTGTGTGAGTCATCTCTGATGCATCCTTTAAAGAAGTGAAAATAAATTCTTGTTGTTCAGATCTAGTAGTTGACCCCGGACTTGAGACAGATGTGACTGAAGATAAAGCCAAAACATTACCACTGTTGTTAAATAATTTCAAACAGAAGGGAAAAATTCATTGTTGGTGATTTTTAGCTCCAAATTTCTAGGGTTAATTTTGGAGAGATCAGGTCTTTGAATAGTGAGAAGAACCTATCCTCCTTGCCTTGACATGCTCTCAGTGCGTTCCTGGCCATGAGACTGCTGAATGCGCACTTCAGTGGATTTTTGTCTTAAATGTGATGCTGTTGTTAATATGCTGGGTAAAATGTCACAGCAGCACTTTTAAAGGTGGCTAGCACAGGGCTGCTGCTATAGAATTAGTGATACTGGGATACTGGGGAGGCTACATAGATGACCTCTCTAAGTGAGGAGAGGAGTGGCCTGGGGGGGAGTGGCTGGAAAGCTTCCTGGCAGAAAAGGACCTGGAGGTGTTGGTTGACAGTCGACTGGCTATCAGCCAGCAGTATGCCCAGGCAGCCAAGAAGGCCAAGGGCATCCTGGCCTGGATCAGCACTAGTGTGGCCAGTAGGACCAGGGCAGTGATTGTCCCCCTGTACTGGGCACTGGTGAGGCTGCACCTTGAGTACTGTGTTCAGTTTTGAGCCCCTGAGTCCAAGAAGGACATGGAGGTGCTGGAACGTGTCCTGAGAAGGTCAGCAGAGCTGGGGAAGGGTCTGGAGCACAAGTGTGCTGAGTTCCCGGCTGAGGGAACTGGGGTTGTTGAGCCTGGAGAAAAGGAGGTTGAGGGGAGACCTTCTGGACCTCTCCAACTTCCTGAAAGGATGGTGTAGTGAGTATACATTTCATTCATGAGTATACATTTTTTCAGGGTCTCCTATCAGAACCAGCTTGTGTTTAAAGTAAACATCTGTGTTGGTCTTGATATTAACTATGATGGGTTCAATACAGAGCCCAAAAATCTCCTATCCTTCAGTTTTGAGGAGCTTTCAACCATGAACTAGACTATCTGTTTAGCCACTGCAGAGATGATGTCCTGCACCAAAATCTATCATATTCTGTGATATAAAATCCATCATCCAAACTACCACCAATCTCCTAGCGTCTGTGATTTGAACTTCCAAGATTTAGCCCCTAATATTATTGAGTAGATGGCTCTTGAGACAGCTTCAGGCATATTCACATTTGAAGGTGTCATTTTTGCAGTGAAAAGTTATGGTGAAGAGGGACAGAGCAGAGACCTCTGCCTGGACTGGTGGCTAGTATATGTGTGCAGGGACTCCACAGGGTCTGTGCCCTAGAGGTCCACCCAGGCTGATTGACCTGTTTCTTTGATCTGCTCCAGCTAGATGAAGGTTGCATCTTTACCATCTTCTGCAGACACCTCTTCCCTTGTTTTGTTCATGCTTTAGGTCAACTAGTCATCAACATGCTACAAATTGGAAGCCACAGATTGGTGATGGTTTTATTCTTATCATATGGGCATCCATGCCACTGTGAGCCCAAAGCATAGATGGTGGTGGCAGAAACCTTGTGCTCAGCAGGGGCTAAGAGGGGATTTCATCCTTCCTTTTGAGGAGGCTGATGTGGTCATAGACTGGTTTGGGTTGGAAGGGACCTTAAAGATCATCCAGTTCCAACCCTCCTGACATGTGCAGAGACAACTTCCACTAGACCAGGTTGCTCAAAGCCTCATCCAACCTGGCCTTCCACACTTCCAGGGAGGGAGCATGAGAGAGTGATAACCTATATCAATTGAGTGGCCTCTGTGTGTGTTTATACATTTGTGTGTTAACTCATCTTGGGTAACAAGTTTAACTGAACTTACATTAACCCCTTGACCAGGTATGATAGATAACATCTGGGTAGGATGTACTTGCATTACTCATGGCCGTAACCTCATGTGCCAACAATTTGGCTTTATTGGCAGAGGGATGGCAGTGGGAAGAGGCAGAAAAAGAACCAGCAGGGAACTAAATGAGTCATGATTCAGGCCAATAACATTTGGTATCATCCAGGATCTTTGCCAGTGGGGATTTACCCAGGGCTGATCTTACCTCTGCAATCAGCAGCTCAAGCAATTCACCCAGCAAAGTATCCAAAATCTCAGCATAGAATCACAGAATGTTGTTAATTGGAAGGGACCCACAAGGATCATCCAGTCCAACTCCTGTCCCTGCACAGGACAATCCCAACATTCAGACCATGTGTCTCAGGGCCTTGGCCAAATGCTGCTGCAATCTTGTCAGGCTTGGTACCATGAGCACCTCCCTGGGGAGCCTGTTCCAGTGCTCCACCACCCTCTGGGTGCCTCAAGAACCTTTTCCTCATGGCCAACCTCACCCTCCCCTGCCACATCTTCCTGCCATTTCCTCTGAACCTGGCATTCGTTGGTGGCCAGAGAGAAGAGATCAGTGCCTGCCCCTCCTCTTCCCCTTGGGAGGAAGTTCTAGACCATGATGAGATCTCCTCTCAGTGTCTTCTTCTCCAGGCTGAACAATCCAAGTGACTTCAGACTCTCTTCATATGACTTTCCCTCTAAACCCTTCACCAATCACCCAATGGACATATTTTTATCCATCTCACTTCCTACATCTTCTCAGTCTCCTGTCCTTTTGTCCTCCTTGGTGCTGGCAGAAGCGGGTGTGCACACTGCCATGTGGGCAACAATTTAATGTCCAGGAGAATAAAAGGGATCTCTGAATACAGGTTCCTGGCAATTGTAGCCTCGACTCCCCACTGTTTTGAGCCGGACAGTACCATACCTTGCAGGCAAGGGATCAAAAAACACTGTTGCCCTTGTCAGCGAGCTGTCACCAGGGTCCTGGGTGCAGCTGGGCATATGGGTAGGATGCTATTTATTTACTCATTGCTGAGGGTTCATTATCTCCAGATCCCATTCAGATGGTAGTTCCCAGGTCCCAGGGGAAGCCAGTTCAGCAGAGCAGATGACACGATGCCCTGGGCAGGAGGTGGATTGCAGCATCCCTGAGTGCGCATTGCAGGCAGCAGAGAGGGAGAGCTGAAGGACAGGGCCCAGGCATGCGCATGGATGAAGGAGCTGAAACCATCAGAGATGGTAGGGCTGGGAAAGCAAATTGCTCCAGTTTTCACAGCAAATGTGCTGGTGAGGGTTGGAGTTCCTTGATCAAAGTAAATACTTGTATTTATCATTGTTGGGGCAATTTATTGTCCAGTTGGGCTCTTTTGAGAGAGGCTGTCCCATCCCTGCTCTTGAAGTACCACCATCTCCAGAGAGCAGGGCTGCCCAAGCCCCATAAGGAGGTCCATGCTCCAATGCTTATCAAACAACAGGTCCCTCATTTCATCTGCTGCATGTGCATGTCTCTAATGTCCCTAAACTAAAAATGTCCCCAAACTAAAAATATCCCCTAAAAAAGTCTCCCTTGGAACAGGCTGCCCAGGGAGATGGTGGAGTCACCTTCCTGGTGTTATTTGAGAGATGGGTAGACGAGGTGCTTAGGGACATGGTTTAGAGGTGGAATTGGTAGTGTTGGGTTTATTGTTGGACTCGATGATCTTAAAGGTCTTTTCCAACCACTATGATTCTGTGATTCTGTAAAAATGCCCTCTCCCAAGCTTTGCCTGTTTGTATCCTCAGGCTGGAGAAGGACTGAGCATTTGGGACCTGCTGTAGTTCAGCAGAAAGGGATCTCACATCCATTATTTATGTTTTCCCTTCCCTGGGCATGCAGGAGTGTGTTTAACACATGTTATTTACTTGATGCATGTTTAAATACACCTGTTCTTCTGGACCTGGGCGTATCTTTGATGGTTGTTTCTGTGGTTGTGGTAGACTCAGTATGAAGACGTAGCTTTGTTTGCATACTTACTTTCCCTATGTTTGCTGCTCATTTAGGCACCCGGGGAACATCTGTGAGAATTTCAGATGCTGAATAAGCTTTCAATTGCTGTCTTGTCTCACCCTCAAATTAGGTGTATTTTTTCAGTGGATTAAGTGATTTTCTGTAATTTCTAATTTATAGCAGTCTTGATATTCTCAGATGTGTGCTTGGATCTCCCCGCACTTACTGCTATAAATTGGAGGTGAACTTGGTATGCAAGAGGAATTGTCCCTGTATCCACTGAACTTTCCTGTCTACCTGACTCTAGACAATGCTCCAAGAGGAGGAAACCAGTCTGAATATGCTGTTTGAAATTATAATGTACTCATCTGAAGTATAAACCTGGCATATTGGTGTGTACTGGTTGATTTCTAGCATTGTATATATGTTGGCTGTAAATCCACTGGAGCCACTTGGGGTAAAAGTTACTTTAAAAAAAAAAAAGAAAAAGAAGAAGATCTGTGCTATGTTAAATTTTGTGTGTAAAGAGGTGCAAAGTGATTTGCTTTCTAGAAATAAACTTGCAGAGACAGAAATTTTGAGTGTGTTGTATATTAGGGCAGCATAGTGCAAAGGAAATGTAAGACTAGAGCCTCAAGGAGTTAAATTAATAATTTGGCGCTTAAGAACCTTCTGATGCTTCATGGGAAAATGGGAAAATATTCTATTTAGAGACCGTACTGCTCACACATCAGATGTTTTCTCCAGTTCTCTCACTCTGTAATATATATATTTTTATTTTTTTTTAAATTATCATCAGGGGCAATTTGCATGAAAGGGATCTTTGTATCTGAAGTGCCCATCTGCTGTGCAGCTTACCTCCCCCCTGACGACATAACCATCTGCTTTTGACATCACAACCATCTTCCCTGCAACACCACATGGGGCTGTGGGCAAAGGAGCCCATGACACTTTATTAACACCTTGCCTTGATGTCGTCCTGCTATTTGAAAGGATTCCCAGGCGCTTTCCTGCTGCGAGCGATTAACTTGCAAGCTCCAGACAGGGATGAACTGACTTGTGATGGCAACGTGACCACGTCTGGAGTGGTGGGTGGGAGGTGGTGGTGACACTACATGACATGAAGCAGACTACCAGAGCTGTAAGCGGTTTTGAGAAGGAACTCTGATTTTTGATTTGCCTTTGTATGACACCTCATGCGAAGGAGGAGCCTCGTTGTCTCTTGGGAATCAAATAATACTAATTAGGAGGCTGATGATAACACTTATGAAGCAGTGTTTGATTAGCTTCACTTACATCTGCTCAAGACGCTTCTAATTACATTGCAGTGTCCTGGTGTCACTCATTCTCCAAGTTAAAAGTGATTTGCCCTTCATAGCTTGTCCCACCCTAAGCAGATAGCAAAGCTCAGAACAAAACTCAGGAAGGAGAACATCTACTAGAGAACTTGCTCTTTGCAGTTGATTGATTTACCTGGTCAGGGCTTAGATACTACATGAGTCAGCACAACAGATCCAAAAAAGTGTTTCCAACGGCCCAGATGGTGATGGCTCAGTGAAAATAGTGCCACTTTCTGAAATGCCAGCTCTCCTCTCGCCGTGTGTCAGCCAGTGGGTTACAGCACAAACTGTCACAATTACTGCACAGATGAATTTGATGTCATGAATTAAGAGAAATGCCTTCAGGTTAAGACTATGTTGCATCTGGGTTTCTGGGCATATATTTTCCTACCTGAAAACATAATCTGGGTGGTATTTGAGGTTTGGGGTTTTCATATGTGATTTCTTCTATTTTTTTTTTTCCATATAAATCTGTTGTGGGTTTTTCTTCTTCAGTAGTGAGGAGAACCACTGCAGGGCATCTTTGGTCTGGCTGCCATCCACCCAGAAAACCCTGGCACCTCTTAGGCACACGTACAGATCAGCTGTGCAGCAATGACTGTAAATTCAACTTTTCTGGGAAGGGCTGTGCTCTGCACAACTGCCTGTGGAGAGGATTGGGAAATCCCACTTCATTTCCCAGAGCACAAAAACTTTTTTGCCTTGTTATTTTAGTCACCAAAAAATGTAGGGTGATCCTAACTGAAAAACTTGTATTGAATTCATTTTTTTTAATATATATTTTTTTTTCCCCTGAGGAAAATAATCTGCAAGCAAGGAATTTGGAAAATGTTTTGGGTTTAGAGTTTTGAAATGCAGCTTCTGATTTATTCCTCTTGAAACCAAACTTATCTTCAAAATTCACTGAAATAAAGCAACCAGCTGTAATATCATTGAATAATATCAGCGTGGTAGTGACATTATTTTGGATGATAATAATAAAAGCCCAAGGCAAAGAGTGTGGGGGGGAGGGGAGTAGAAAGGTGTTTTGTTTCAGATCAGGCAAACTGTTTTGTTTTACCTGACCCATTTCCTTTCACAAATCTTTAATTTCAGTAAGAAAAGTACAGGAAACAAGTGGTGTGGATTAACCTCGACCAAAATTATGAGAAACAAGAGACATTTTACTTGGTTTACAACCAGGACGCTTGAGCCTGGGAATGACCATGACATTCACACATAGACATGTACACAGACATGCTCCTCACCCCACTTGATGAAGAGAGGGAAGTTAAATACTGGAGTTAAATGTTTCTGAACAAATTCCCAGCTTTTCCAGCTTTTCCTATTTTGCATGGGAAATACTGATGCACTGCCCTAAATTCCTCTTGAATTAAGAGCTATTCTTCCCCCTCCCTGCCATAGAAGGGGGAATTGAAAGCAGCAGCAGGACAAATTATTCCCCAAAGTTTTCCTTGCCAGTCAGCAAGTTCATTAATCTCATTGCAGAGCTGCTACTGCACCAGGTGCACAGATTATTAGAATATTGCCTACCATCCCCGCCAGGAGAGATGGCAGAGGGAGGCTCATGTTGGATGATAACACTCATATAATCCACTTATTGGAGGTAGTTTTTCATTTTAGTTTGAATGCAGTTTCTCTCTCTGATCGTGTCTCTGTCAGTACAGGCATTACTCTGAGCAACTGGAAACTCTTAATCCTTTCCAAGCATCTGTCAACTTGTTTTCCCATCTGAGACCACTCTTCTCATGAGCTGGGAAGCCTACCTTGAATTCAGTGGGAGATGAAAGCAAGCAGCACCTTACAGGATTAAACAGGATCTAAAGCTACCACAGAGTGTCCAGAGGAGGCCACTAAATTGGTGAAGGGTTTAGAGGGGAAGCCATATGAGGAGATGATGAAGTTGCTTGGATTGTTCAGCCTGGAGAAGGGGACATTGAGAGCAGATCTCATCATGGTCTAGAACTTCCTGCCAAGGGGAAGAGGAGGGGCAGGCGCTGATCTCTTCTCTCTGGTCACCAACGAATGCCAGGAGCAGAGGAAATGGCAGGAAGATGTGGCAGGGGAAGGTGAGGTTGGCCATGAGGAAAAGGTTCTTGAGGCACCCAGAGGGTGGTGGAGCACTGGAACAGGCTCCCCAGGGAGGTGCTCATGGCACCAAGCCTGACAAGATTGCAGCAGCATTTGGCCAAGGCCCTGAGACACATGGTCCGAATGTTGGGCTTGTCCTGTGCAGGGACAGGAGTTGGACTGGATGATCCTTGTGGGTCCCTTCCAACTCACAACATTCTAGGATTCTATGAAATCTCTTTCTTCCAAAATCTGGCTTGGAGGTCATCATGATGGGAGATGAATCATGAGCAGTCAAAATGCCAAAGCATTCTCCCTCCTCACCCTCTTTGGGCAAGCAAAGCCCCAGCAGCAATATGGCAAACTGGAGCAGCAGGCATGCCAATACTGGTGTGAGCTGGCAGGATGCCGGGGGCTGCGTGTGAGGCTGGGGGGGCGGGGCTGGTACCATATGGGAGCTGGGCAGACTGGGAGCAGCTGTTGGAAAGTCAGAGGGGGTGGGTTTGTTTGTAAAGAGGGACATGGCAGTGGGAGGCCGAAGAGACCACATGGAGAAGCAGACAGCCTCCCATCTTCCCCCCCAACCCAAAGGATGATGTTGCATGAGACTTTTCTTCTTAACCTAGGAGTATTTTTCTCTGCCCCGTGAAATGGGCAAATGATGGAGTTATTCAAGTCTATTGAAAGGGTCTCACAAAAGCTTCTCCAGGTTACAGACAAACAACACAGCTTCAGTCGTGGTGCCGGGGGGGGGATCTGGGGGCATTTCTAGCTTTTTGTTGGGATTT
>NW_010293780.1:26085-26341 GCF_000700745.2 Antrostomus carolinensis
AGTAGCCCTGGTATCATTTCTTTAGTTGACCATATTAAATTGACTTTATTTTATAGCTCTCTTAAACAACTGGTTATCGAAGGCTTTCAGTTACCCTCAATGTCTTAATCTATTACGAAGCTTGTAATGTTTAAACCAGAAAACATCTCAGTTATCCCTTTCTTCTCCTTGGGAAGTCCAAAGATGTGAAGCTTCCCAGATTGTAGATGTCATAAAACATCATACATTTGTTTTCCCTTTTTCTAGCAATTTAACA
>NW_010293781.1:0-14456 GCF_000700745.2 Antrostomus carolinensis
TAAAATAAAATAAAATAAAATAAAATACTTCAGAGTTATTCTCATCTTTCTCACTCTTGGCTTCTTCCCTTCTTGAGCATACAATCTCTCTTGGGAATGGAAAAATAATGAAAAATAATGCATATTTTCATGCTTCCTTTTTCTCTACCAGACCGATAGGTATATTTATTACAAACCAAATCTAACATTTTGTTTGAGTATTTCCACTCTTTTTGGAACAGAGCATTAATTCTTTTTTCACTCATCATGATCTATTAAATCATTCACCCCATCACCACATATATAAATATACGTATACATGTAAACATTACAAGTGTGCAGCTATTCGTAATGCAAGTAAACATTTTGGATGAAAAAACCTCGTATTGGTATGGTCACTGTGCAATACAGCTCACCAGCCCACTGTGGCTCTTTGGGCCTCACACCATCCTGTGATGGAGATCAGCCTAGAAAAAGTGTTTCCAGAACTGGCTACATGACAAGGTGTCTTGAAATCTCATGTAAAGCAGGGAGGTGGAGGTTTTTAAGCAGTCAGTAATGACTGGAAGAGGACAGTATCTCAGCATCCAATGACCTGAGTGAGACCTGGTCCTGTAGTTACACACATGCAAAACTAATCTGTTCTTACTCTGCCTCAGATAAGTTATGGCTTTTCCTACAGATTTTACAACAGCAGAGCTGACACAGAAACACCCCAGTGCCCCCAGAGACTGCAGAAATAGAAGGATCTATGAAGTGCATGTAGTAAGTGGAAGTCTGAGAAACAATTATTTCTTACTATCATTATTGTAAGACATTTATCTGACAATGATCTGTTCTTGTATATTTACTATCCGCGTTGAAAGCATATATGTATTTTTGACATTACAATTCTGCATTCTCCTTTAGCCACCATCAGCAGTCATATTGCAATTGCCTAAAATTTTAAAACTCAATTGTCAAATTGTGAATAATTGTATCATTCAAATCTTGAAATTATCATGATAATATGCAGATCTATGTCTCTAGTCAATGCCAACATACTAGAAATAAATCTAAAATTACACTTCTACAGGTCTCCTGCTATCTAAAATCAGATGCAAGAATGAAATTACACCAGCTTTTCCATCTGGAAGAGAAAACATAGTCAAAAATAACCAAAGCATAAATCACTCTTTAGTTTAGTATCAAATATACTGCATAAATAAAATAATACTACGAAATTGATTAGACAAAATGCCTAGTCTGTAGCAATTTTTTTGCAGAAAAGTAAGTAATGCATAATGTCTGACCATATGGTCTTTTTGCACTGTTGGCTAATTACCTACAAATTGCTTTACCAATTTTACTGCTGCTAGTTATTATTAACTGGAGTACGTTTCCTCCTGAGTATTGTTCCTCTCTTTCACATCTTTTCAACCTCACCAGAGAAAATGCATTTAGTATTCACAATGTTTAATGGACTGAATTGCAAAAGATACTTTCTACAATTTAATTCTGTGAAGAAGAGACACCTCCCAAACAAAAAGCTGACTGAACAAAAGCTTCAACCATACACTTTGTACTGCTTTAAAATGGGAAGTTGAAAATACTGAAAACAGTCATATTTGCATCAGAATTTTCTCTGGCTGTGTAAAAACACTGTAGCCCTGGGCATATACTCTGACAAGCATTAAAAAGATGCAATAATGATTTTTGATATAGAAACCAATTAGCATTTTTTAATGATGCATTCTGTAGAAGCCATGTCTAATTTAGGGCATCTGCTTCTAACAATACTTCACCATCCATGTATTAGAGTTTAAATCTTAATTATTGCTTTTGCAATATAAGAACTCTGACATAACTATCAATTATGGAAACTACAATCACTTGCAGAACACAGCTGAGGCATTCTTGCCAACTAGACAAAACTAAAAGAATAAGTAAAATCCCTTTTAACCACCCTGAAGCCCAGAAGAGCCTTGAAGTTCCACTCTTTGATTAACAACTAATTATGCAAATTTAGATCTACAATTCACAACAGCTAAGAATAAATGACTTTGTCTACGTTATTTATATTGTGCATATACTTTCTTTTTCTCCTTCATATGTTTATATTGTTCAAGAAAGAAATCAATTTGCCAAGATCAATAATTATTCAGATATTTCTCTAGTAGCAGTCCTGTAAACATCATCACAGTAAAGAAGAAGAAGAAAAAAAACCAACAGCTTTGATGTCCTGTTAAACAAATGTTCACCAGTTGGACTTCCAAGTTTAGCTTGCAATATTGCTAAACAGAAAACAAAGATTTTAAAAGTTTGCTTTCAATCATTCCCAAACAGGGACATCTCCATGCTTTATAGCAAACTGTACATTCCTACAAAGATAAATGCATCAGTCTTTTCCTTTAGATATGTGTATGCATCAAAATGTTTCCCTACTGTAAGATACTTCACATTTAACAGTATATCTAATGCATCTTTGTAACAAAAATCCTTGGCTTCCAGAAAAAAATACGTAATAATTTAAATTAACTTTTCCTCATTTTCATAAATTGTACTAATTGGAAAGTTTAAAATAAATTAAAAAGAGTAACATCTTATTTTTACACTATTTCCTTTTCTTTTCTTTACTTATTTCAAGCTATCAGTGCACTGATACACCAGTTGTCTGATACTAACTTCTAGATCTGCAAATCTCTGTTCTTTTTTATTTCTAGCAAGGAACCTAGAAACACTAGGGTCAAGTGAGGAATGCAAACTACCATGACCAAACTACAAATTATAATTCTATCTACTCATCACAGTGAGTGACGGACTTCATGGTTCCTTCTCTATCATATCTTCAGTATGAAGACACTTCAGTCAAGTATCTTACTTGACTTCAGTAAGGCTTTCAACACTGCGTCCCACAAGATCCTCATAGAAAAGCTGATGAATTATGGGCTGGTTGAGCAGACAATGAGGTGGACTGAAAACCAGCTGAAGGGCTGGGCCCAGAGGGTGGTGAGGGTGACAGACCACTTGCACAGGTTGCCCACAGAGGTTGTGGAGTCTCCATCGTTTAAGGTATTCACAAGCTGTCTGGCCATAGTCCTGGGCAACCTGTTCTAAGTGGCCCTGCTTGAGCAGAGGGGTTGGACAAGATGACCTCCAGAGATGCTTCCCAACCTCAACCATTCTGTGATATTTCAGTCATTGCAACTAAAATGGTATTTGTCACAGTTCTCAAATATCACCTCCACACACCTTAAAATTTACTCTGGCATCACATCACCTTCTGTATCAAGTTCTTATACTTCACAGTCTTCAAGGCAGAGCTCAGTCTTACCCTCATTTTGGCTATTCCTTTTTATTTCCTACCCTCTACCTCCAACATCTACTGCTTGACAGAGATGACCAGGCGATTTCAGAAATGTTCTGCTCAAAGTTTTCAGACAGGACAAAGAGGAATGAAGGAAAGAAACACAAATAACATGTCACAGTTAGCACTGGCATTTGATATGAGAAATTATAAAAATATTTAAGTTTGCAGTCTCCAAGAGGCAAATAAAGGGAACATACATTACACTCATGGTTTTTTTTCTGGGATAGGGTCACTATTTACCTCTACATTTTGACCATAAATTCCAATAGAGCCTAGGAAAAAAAAACTATGACAAAAGCGTTACTCAAATTCAACTGACAAAAAGACATCTACTCAGAAGATTCCCAACCAGCTGTTCTCTAATCTTTCCTTCTCCCATATTACAGCCTTCTAAGTCAGTGTTCTGCTCCCTGTTTCTAAACAGATTCCCTTTCCCCAGCAATCCTTAATGTCAGTGAAGGGGAGATTTTGTTCCAGCTGTTTTTTCACAGCAATATGACAAAATGTGCTTATAAACTTAGAACACCTTCCTGACACCCATCTCATTTCATTTATTTACATGGCTCCCACTGCCAAAATACGGAGTATCACGTATTAGGTACCTTTTCCCCACCACTTTCAGTATAAGTTGTTGAGGTGACAGGAAAATCCTTCAAAATAAGAACATATTTATGGTGAGGGTAAAAACTTCAGTAAATGCAATTCAAAGCCACATATCTGTGGTTGAGCAGAGTAAAGAATCCAGACCAGACGTTTCTATTGCTAGCACCTTAGCCCCAAGGGCAGTTACAGCTTTCTCTTTTTACTTGCTTTTTCAGCTGACTGTTTCAGTATCTTAGGAGAGTTCAGCAGCGCCAGTCTGAAACAGCCAAGTCTGACTTCATTGCAACAAGGCCTTCTGTGGCATGAGCCAATTAATGAGGAAGCATTATCTTCTATCTGCTTTTCTACTTTTCCACAGCATGACCAAAATTAGGTTAATTAGCAGTGTGCTGGGGGAAATAAAATCACTTTCTTTAGATTAACAGTTTGGGCTGGCCTCATTTGAAGTATGGGACTATTAATAAAATCTAAAAAATTGAAGCACAATCCTGATTTAAGTTTTCAAAAAAATTCCCTATCAAAGAGCTAGCAAACCTGAATTAGTTTCAATCTTTTTCTACCAAAAAAAAAGAAAAAAAAGGTAATGCAGATCAAATACATTTATATTTTTTTTTTTTGGTTGAAAGAAACATGTTCGTACAGAATACAGCTATATTTTCTTAAGATTCACACGCACGATAAAAGCTGTTTAAAAAGTGGAAGAAAAGGAATATCTACCACCCACCTGGGAAGCTGAAAGCATTACATGAGTAGATTAAGAAAGACTAAGCATGCAGTTTTACTATATCTAGCTGAAATAATTTCCATGAGAGTTATCACTTCCTGAGTCAACCTAGCTCAAGAGAGCAGTCACAGTGAAATAACACACAGCACAGACTGATTGCATTGATTGAAGCAGCTATTGTGTTCCTACCTCTGTCAACACTGCTCAAACTCAAATCCAAAGCATTGCTAATCCCAAACTCTGCCTTTTAGGTTTGGAATAAAATCAGATTAACATAATTGCTGAATTACACCTTAAATTAATAATGCAGTGAATACTAGTCTGAGAAATGAAACCATCATTTTCTTAAGTGCTGTAAAACAGCAGAATTCCCTTCCTGTCGGCATAGCTATGTCATTTTACAGTATTTGAGGATCTGCCTCAAGACATAAAGAAAAACAGCCTTATTGACCTGATGACAAGGGCTTTAAACTAAGTATGCTGGAGAAAGCTTATCATCATCTAAAGCAATAATGCAGGGGCAATGAGAAAGAGATCAGGGGACAAGACAATGAGAGAGGCTCTCACACTTCCTCTTTTGAAAGCAACATGACCGAGGGTTCATCTCAAGTGCCTCTACACAAATATACGTAAATACGGGGTAAATCCAGGAAGAATGAGAAATCTGCGCACACTTGTAGAGCTACGATCTCACTGGGATTACAGGGATGTGGAGGCATCATAGCTCACATAACTAGAGTACTGCAGCAGACGTATACAAACTCTTCAGAAAAGATAGGCTGGGAAGGTGAGGATGTGGGGTTGCCATCCATGCAAAGGAGTTGCTCACATGTACAGAGCTTGGTCTTGGAACAAGTGATTAAACTGCTCAGATCAAGCTGCAGAGAGCAGTCAATATGCTGCAGAGCAAGCCTGGAGAAGAAGGTGGAGAACTGGTCTGCAAGAACCTCATAAAATCCAGAAAAGGTTAACAAGCTCTGTATCTGGTACAAAATAATACAAGTAAAGTGTAGGCCGTGAGCAAGCTAGCTAGAAAAGACCTGAGGTTTCTGGTGCACAGTAAACGGAACATGAGACAGTAGCATGCTCTTGCAGCCCAGAAACCCAGTGGTCTAGCAGACTGCATTAGCAATAGTCTGACCAGAAGGTGGAAAAGTGATTATTCTCTCTTCAGCACTTTTGAGAATGTATCTGAGGTCTTGGGGCCAGTTTTGGGCTTTCCAGTCTTGAAAAAGATTTGACGAACAGGAGCAAGTGCAGTAGAAGACACTATGTAAAGATGAAGCTGAGAGCACTAGCTCCGTTCAGTTTTAGAGGAGATTGATGAGGGTTCTTCCTACTGTGTTCAGCTTCCTGACCAGATGGCACAGAGACAATGCAGACAGACTCTTCTCATTGGCACCCAGGGATGGTACAAGAGGCAACAACCTGAAACATTGGAAGTTCTAACTAGATAAAAGGGGAAAAACTTACACCATGAGAGTGCTCAAACACCAGAACAAGGTTGCCAAGAGGGGTCGTGCAGTTTCTACCCTCAGAGCAATTCAAAACTCTGAGCAACCTAACTGACACTGGTTTAAACAGTGAGTTGGGTCAAATGATCTCCAAAGGCTTTAACTTAAAACAGCAGCTAATATTTGTCTCATTGAGCAACCTACAAATTTACAATGTAATAAAGCTTTGGTTAAATACTTGCTTTGTTGTTTTTTCTCCTCCTCTTGACTTTTCTTCTCTCTCTTATTCTGTGAGTAGGAAAATCAGACTTTATAAGACTCATATCAAGTGCAGCAACATTGTCCCTCCAGGGACAAACCCATCAATACAATTACAAATGCATTTCTTGAAATAAGTGTACATGTGGCTATAGGACTAAAACTGTGAGTTTATGGACCATTCTTGTCCAGCAGCAATGTCATTTTTATGCTATATATCAAATGCATTCTGACACTATAGCTTTCTACCATGCTTCTATTATTAATGTTGCTCTATTTTATTCAGCAAAATACTATTTGTTTTCATTACTTTTCGGTGGAAATGTTTGGTTCCTACATGGGTGGCATTCAATGCATTCTGCTGTCTTTGTGATTTATGAGTTTGCTGATTCTCAGTTGTACCACAAAAAAAGACAAAAAAAAAAATCCTCTACAAGAAAAACTAATTTGGAATTGTTTAATACGCCCTGATGAATGTGCTAATTATTTCAGAGAAGCAGATTTGCTGTCACCTTTCATTGTTGAAAGCAACACATATATGGCAGGCTTTAGTGCTATAGAAACAAATACCATAACTGTTTAATACATGAAAATGTTATTGGCCATGTGCAATGAGTGCTTTAATTTTTTCACCATCCAATGAATTTGCACAAGTCTTTTCCATGATTTATAGCACAGACTGTCTTACAGCTTGTAATTTGTCATATTCTAAAGGGTCTTGGGATACAATTTTATGAAAAGTAATATATTAAAATTAGTCTTTATTGCAAAATGCTAGCAAACACAGCCTTGTTACATCATATCCTAGCCCTGGAGCCCTACAATCAGATTTCAAGGGATGAAGTAAGTAACAGTGGTTCCTGAGCATAAAAGGGAATACTTTAGGGAAACCCAGAGTCTAAGGAAAAAAAAAATCTTTTCTTTTAAGATAACTGCACACATGAGTTTGAGAGCTCGTTTAAAAATATTCCATTTTTATAGATTCAAATCTTGGGGCCTGTTACCCTCACATTATGATCGTAAATATAATATTTCAGAGGACTGGGCATAGAGCACAGTATTTTAGCTGTTGATAACACTTGTGTCCATATCTTAGAAAGCATAATATATTCTGGGCAGCAGCTTCCTCTGTCAGTCAAACCTCTAACTCCAATAAGTGTTTTCTGAATGTTTTCAAAGTAAAATTTAATTAACCAACAATTATACATCATATATTGATGTATAATTATTATCATATATTGATGTATAATTATTATAATATATTGATAGGCAAATGCCTAAAATACACTTTTCATTGCTTGTTTTTTTGATTGCTTTGAAATAACTAAACTATAAAGTCCTTTCATTGATAAAATACAATCACTTGTTAGAACTCAGATCTCAGCAGTCTTTATTTCTGCCTGTAGACTTATGTATAATATATCTGCAGTGCTAACTCTGCTTGCCATATGCCCACCCAAACCCAAAGCTGTTTCTAGTGAGAAAGAGATGGATGTTCTACTGCACTAGGTAAGTGATGGTTATGCAGTCTGTTAAGTGCACCTCTGTGTGGATGCTAGTTTTTAAGGTTTAGATCATATTTGCTTTCTGTATTCATCTGCAGAATTAATGAGATATGCAAAAAATGAAATAATTGTTTTCACTGTATGTAGCATCTATTACCTCAATTTTTTTTTTTAAAGTGAGAACTACAGATTTGAAAAAAGTTTTAATTAAAATCTATGCCACAGCAGTAAATTTTATAATTTTGCAACAATCTGCAATCCAATTTACTGTGCTGAAAAAGAACACTATGACAGCAGATTTCAAGGCTTGATCCCAGCTACTACCAGCTGTAATATGATTTACTTCATATTTCAATGTGGCCATCAGTAAAGGGCTTACTAACATGAAGATTCTTCCTCTGTAAATGTTAAAATTAATTACAGTTCTTTACTCATTACTTTGTTTTACATGTGGCACAAGTATTCAAGACAAAGTTTTCAGTAATAACCTTTCCAAATATTTCAGATCCTAAAGTCTGTAACTACTGGTAATAGAGAAGGCTTTTTTCCTCCTCTTGATAAACAGTTTCCAGGTCAATAAGACATATGACAACGGGGATATTGAAGCATTGAAGATAGGCATTAAAACACATTATCTGCAACTTACTTCAGTATTACAAGTTACAGTCCAACCACTTTCCTTATTCTCTAGTTTAAAGGAAAAACAAAGCTACAATGATTATAGGAAGAAAAATTTACAAAGCATTTTCAGACAACAAATTAGGAATTAGAAATGAATTCAGGTTCTTCTTCACTGCCTCTGAGGATATCAAATCTGGATACAAAGTTAAAACATTGTTACTTAGAAGTCCTGTACAAATACTTAAATTTATTAGCTGTACCAAACAAAGAAGAATGAAATCAGATGGAGGAAAGAAGTGGTTTTTATTCGAGACTGCTTTATATTTTTAGTAGCAAGTGTGTAACTGTAGGTTACTATTCACAAAATACTTTCCAACAGAGATCTGTTAGACTTCCAAACTACTTTCCAAGTAAATGGCTGAAAATCCTTAGCAGTAGGCATATAAAAAACTATAAATATTTTCTTGGAATATAGCAGGGAAAAAACATAGATAAAATATCCTTTTCACATCATTGTTTTATAATCCTATGATTAAGGTAAAGAACATTGTAATGTCAAAAGAGGCTTTTCTCCCTTGTATATATTGCCTTGGTTCTTAAGTCTTCAATTGTTTGTGTCATTATCAGTCACCTGACTACTTTCTAGCCATTGACATTGCTTCATGAAAGACGATAAAAATTTCATGTTTGACCTCATTTCATGCCATAAATATTTTACAGGTTCATTAATATTCATTTTGTTTGTTTCAAAATTTATTTAAAGACAAAGGTGTTTCCAAGGTTTCTTTGAACCTTGTTATTCTGCAGTCTGTTTTGTTTCATTTGAATGGTTTTGTATTATCGTAGTTAATTGGTTCCCGCGTACACAGCAGTCACGTATACACCGAGATGGCAGATTTTTTTTTTCTTGGCAACATTTCACCATGTGCATGGAAAAAAATCTCACAGCATAGTGACTGACTCGGTAGCCTGCAAGCCAGCTTTCTCACCAAGATTTGCTGCAGCCAACCCTACTAACACGCTAGTCTCACCACAGAAGTTATTTCATTTTGTAAATGACCACTGAAAAGTTTGGATTGAGTAACCAAACAAGACAGCATTTGTTTTCAGGGAGGCAAATGGCAAATATTACAGTCAACAGTTAGAACAGTACATTGTCTTATTATTTACCAGCAGTCGTTACTTTTAGCAAATAAGATGACCTACCAACTTAACAGTGTTTGTATTTGTGAGCCAGATTCTCTGCAGGGATGGAAGCAGAGAAACAATATTTGAACAGCTGCTGCCAGGAAGTTACAAGCAGATTGTTTTCTGACTTTGTTCCTCACATAGCACACACACAACACAACAGCTTCTGTTCAAAGTCATCACCCTTCTGGGAGAATGCTTTCATACTTAAATTATGAAACCTACATTTATGAAGACTGTATTCATAAAACCCCGATCTTGCAAGCATTTTCTGAAGAGTATGGTGCTCAAGAGCATGAGTAGCCTTTTGACTTCAAAGAAATTAGTGCGACAAAGCACTTCAAGCCAAGTGTTTTACTGTTGTAGATAAGTACTTGAAAACCATATTTATAAGCACTAGGTCCCAGTGGCTTTTGAGACTGTGATGATTAGGGCTTCTGTGGTGCAAGACCTGTTTCTTTGTCTTATACTTCCCCCACTCCCAGCCTTTCTACACACAAAAGACACTTTTTCAGTTTAATCAATTTAGAAACCAACACAAGGTAGTTTCACTGAACTAATTAGAAGGTTTTCTAAAATTATTTACTTAACATTGATGCAACTTTCACCTGTAGACATTGTCTTACAGGCTTGCTACTGACAGTATTTGTCAGACTGTCAGGTGATTTTAGTTTCACCAAGGCAAACAACAAAACAGAAAGGTCCTGGAGTGCATTACGTTTACTTTCAGAGTGCGCTGGCCTCGCTCCTGGGCTGCCCCCTCTCACAGATCAGCAGCGTGCAGCCTCTTACAGAGCCTAGAAGTGACCCTGCTGTACACCATTAGCTAACCCCACGCCTGGCTGAGCTGGTGGACTCAGTGTAAGTACTATGTGTTGGGATGGATCCACCTTGGCAGAAGTGAGATCCAGCTCCCACACACCACGCAGCTTCTTCAGCTGAGCATGCTGAATCAGAGAATTAGCTTCGGTGTTGCTTATGAGCTTCCATCTTAAAGAACGGCACCTCAGTAGACACCTTGACAACAATAGCTGCCCTCTAACTATACAAAGTGGGGACACTTATAAGATGCACCCTTCATTTTTCTTATTTCCATAGTAGCCTTGCTGCACCTGCTCCTTCAGAAAACAGACTTATTGGTGTTAAGACATGTGGCTAGCAGACAAAGTCATTGCCCATAATATTTTATGCTTTCTAAGATATGGACACAAGTGTTATAAACAGCTAAAACTGTGTGCTTTATGCCTGCTCCTCTAAAATAGGTTTGTCCATCAATAAGAAAACTGAACTACCACACAGACAGCCTTACTTCCATTAAATTTTCAGTTCCTTTCCATTTGAATTTGAGATACAAACTGATAGATTAGCCCTGCCATTTCCTGCACTATTCTCTAAGCCAGCTTTCTGAAATGCATGGGAGCCCAATATCTGAGACAGATGAGAGGACAAAGGAGTCTGACAGTGTGATAGACACCTAGTGTCCCACCCAGCATGACTGATGGGGACCCTGGGTTGAGTCACAGAATCACAGTTATTAAGGCTGTAAGAGACCTTCCTATGGGGGTCTAGTCCACACAACTGACCAAATTATATCAGGGTGCTCAGGGCTGCGTCCAGTCAAGGTATGAATATCAAGGAAGGAGATTCCACAGTCTCTCCAGGCAGCCCGTTATCTTTGGGTACTCTCATGTTTTGTTTGTTTGTTGTTGTTGTTTTTTTAAATTCCCTTTTTATAACTTGTGTCTGTTACCTTTTGTGCTATCACCGTGAGCCTGTGAGAAGAGCTCAATTTTGCTGTACATCTTCCCACAAATAGCTCCAGACAGCAGTAACATCTCTTCCTAGCCTTCTCTTCCTAAGACCAAACACAGCCTGTTCTGTCCTTCTCATACATCATGGGCTCTATAAATCCAAGCATCTTGTTGACACCTTACTGGATTCACCCACATGTCTATAAGGAGGCTGTGCTACCAAACTGTTGCACATTATAGTATCTCTTCCCACATCAGATGTCTGTGTGCAAGGTCCAATTACAAAGCAGATCCATGCACTGCCAGCCAGCTATGTCCTATATGTTGGCTGCCACAGCAGATAAGTGGCAGTGGTGATGAGCAGCCAATCCAAAAGACATCAGGAACATAACAGAAGAACATGAGAATAAGGAGTGAAAAAGCACAAAGCTAGTGGTTGCAATACTTAAAGTTCACAAAACCTCTTACCTTTTCCTTTAAAGGGAAGGCATTCCAAAGCAACTCAAAAGGCAGCCTTGCAGCTTCCAGGCTCTCAGTCTTCCCAGGACAATTTGTAGTAACTTTGAATGTTCAGGCTCCTACTTTGAAAATGCTCCTATAAAGCAGACCATTACTACGAAAGATTTCCCAACATAATTATTCTTTCTGAATACTCCTTCCACACATACACACAACAAGTCATCGCTAGGTCTGTGTATATTCTTGCACCTGCCACATTTAATTACAAAACTCTACACTTTAAGTTAATCGGTTGCTTAAAAATTAAATGTTGTGTTACCACTCAGTTAATGCCCAATTCTGCACCTGGCATTGCTTGCTTTGACCAATGGACTATTAGAAAACTGACCTTTGAACTGAAAGGTCAGAAGGACAATATATATAAGTAAATATATATAAGTAAAAGCAAGACATGACCATTACTCAAGAGTCATCAGCCTGAATCAGTTCAAGTATCCTAGTTATAATATCCAAAATTGGCATTCGGTGTTTATTTTCATGTTAAAAGTCATTATTTGAAACACTGAGCTAAATGTAGCTCCTATATTAACTTGCGGAGAGGCAGGTGTTCATCACAGCATTTCAGGAGTAATGTTGACATAGCACTTTTCTGAAGAAAAAAAATATCTAAAACTTAAAATGCATTAGGGAAAAACTGTGAAGTTGAACTGAAAGTGCATTAATTAGTCCACCTTCACTACTCAAAGTACAACATTATTATCATAAGCATTTTAAAATTAAAAGTGTACTACACTGACAAATGAGGAAACTCATATACACTCTCATGACTGATGTTTCTTCTGAATTAGTTATTTAATTGCATATTTCTGATAAGCTGAATTTCTATTAAATGAAGGCCTCTTTGTATTTTCTATTCTTATAAATACCCAGCTATCAAAGTTTTAGTAGTCAGTTATTTTCTGTCAAATTTTCTGCCCACCAAGAACACCTTTTAGTTTCAGAGAGAAAAAAAAAAAAAAAATAAAATCTGTTTCTCCTTTCTTTCCAGTATTCCTTCATTGTTCTCTAGCACTAATAATTGAGATTTGCACTGAAGAACTCTGTCTCAGATTTGCTTCTGTCAAATGAGCCCTCACCCCGACTTGTGCTGAGCAGGTATTATTGCAGTGCTGCAGAGTTACACAAGGTACCTAAATTGGGAGTACTCACCGAGAAACTCAAGAAATGCGGTCTCCCTTCCCACTTCTGACAGACGGGGTTACACCCCATTGACTTCAACAGCTGAAGAGCATGATTCACAGAACACATTTTCAATACAGAACTGAGTTGCTTTTGAGGTAAAAAAAAAAATAAAAATCTTACTAGTCTTGAAGGGCAAATCAGGATATTGGATATTCCTATAAAACTTTCAGGACCTTTAAATGAGATCCCATTTTAAGAAATACATTTATACAGAGGACTGTCAACAATGCTTCCCATAGCTTGAACTGTAGCACTTTCAGTTTGTTGTGGATTTGTGGGGTTTTTTTTAATGGCAAGCCCACAAATTTCTTTCCTTGCCTACAATTTTATAAGAGCTGTTTTTTATCAGACTTGATTACTAAAGTGATGCTATATCTTTTTTCTTCCCATTTAGGAGGCTTTCATATTTAATTTGTGTATAAAGAAATTTTACTATCATACAGGCCCTGGGATAAAATATTTAATTTTACGGTTATAATAGAAAACAGGGGAATTGAAAAAGCCCCTTTGGAGTTCAGTCACAAAAAGGAAAGATTCAATTACTTTGAAAATCTTTAGAACCACAAGATGGAAATATTTGAAATGATGAGCCAGACTGGGGGTCATCATTAACTGTAATCCCAAATGGCATTTATTCCTTGGCTTGTATTATCATTCATTTTGAAACATAATGAACTGCAAGCCACTAAAAACACGAGGAGATAACTGCACTTAAGAAAAGTAAGCTCTCCCACAATTATTCATTAATTGAATAAAAGCAAATGTTAACCACAGTAATTCAGCATTCAGTGACAAAAATGAACTTGGAGGAAAATTATAGTTTCTGAATATGTCTATTTATGTAAGATCCCTAATGGCAATATATTATTATGGGGAAAATATGCAAATAAGAGTGCTTAAAACACATTTTAATTCCATAAAGGTTAATAAATATATAGTAAAATACTATGATGATAATATATTTAAAGTTAGCTATACTTTCACTGAGTGAACCTGACTCACACCATTTTACACCACTAGTGTTCTATTAATTTTAGTCATTCAGAATTTAGTCATTTCATAATTTAGTAATTTCATAATTTTAGTCACATTTCATAATTTTAGTCATTTAATCATTTTATAAATTAGTCACTCCTAACATATACTATGCAACTATAAGCCACATTAAATTGTTTCTGTGCATATTCTTCCAAAATGTTTATCTGGCACGAGAATGAGAACCAAAAATGAAGTACTAACAGGCAGCCACTTCTTTCAAATATTTATGTGAATTACTACTATCATACAAACATAGTCCCTCAAGAGTCAGTACTGGGACCAGTA
>NW_010293782.1:0-777 GCF_000700745.2 Antrostomus carolinensis
ACCTCTCCTGTTCCCCATGACTTAGCAAAGACTATGGAGAGTGGTCTAGCAGTGACTTCCGCCAGCTCCTTCAACACCCGCAGGTGCATTCCATCAGGACCCATAGATTTATGGATGTCCAGATTGCTTAATTGATCCCTAACCCAGTCCTCGTCAACCAAGGCAAAATTATCTTTTATCCTGACTTCCTCTGGGGCCTCAGGAGTCCAGGGCTCCTGGGGACAGTCTCCAGCAGTGCAGACAGAGATGAAGAAGGCATTCAGTAACTCTGCCTTCCTTGTATTCTCTGTCACCAGGTCACCCACCTCATTCATCAGTGGGCCCACATTGCCTCTAGTGTTAGTTTTGTCTGCAGTGTATTTGAAGAAGCCCTTTTTGTTGTCCTTGACCTCTCTTACAAGGTTTAATTCCAAGGAGGCCTTAGCATTCCTAGTTGCCTCCCTACATCCTTTGACAACAGTCCTATATTCCTCCCAAGTGACCAGCCTTGGTGGTGATCCTTCCATGATCTGTAAACTCTCTTCTTCCACTTGAGTTTGCCCAGCAGTTCCCTGTTTAACCACGTGGGTCTCCTGGCTCCTTTTTTTGATTTCCTACCTGTTGGGATGCTCTGACCTTAAGCTTGGAAGAAGCAGTCCCTGAATGTTAACCAACTATCTTGGGCCCCTTTATCATCTAGCACCCTGTCCCATGTGATCTCCCCTAGCAATTGCTTGAAAAGGCCAAAGTTGGCCTTGCAGAAGTTTAGGGTTGTGATCCTGCTTGGTATTCTGTTCC
>NW_010293783.1:0-806 GCF_000700745.2 Antrostomus carolinensis
TTTTTTTTTTGCAAGCCTAATGGATTAAATTTTACTTCCCGTTTCCTTAGCGGAGATGAAGTATCGGAGTGCTTTTTCTGTTGTTTACCTTTGGAGCAGACAGTTCTTGTCCTTCTCCTGCATCGAGCAGCTGAGAGCCAGGTACACAGCATCTGCTCGGATACTCTAGTATTTTCTCCAGGAAATCTAGTAATGTTAAAACACAGCCTATTTTTGTTCACTTTTGGACTAAGTTTAACTGGAAAACTTTGGATAAAAGGTAAGCTTTCAGTTTTTGTTACATATTCAGAAAGTTTCTCCAGGTTGTCTTGTGCTTTCTGGCCCTGATGATGATGATGATGATGATGCACACCTTTCAAATCGAGTCACCGCTCTCCGCAGGTATTATAGGCTATTAGCTGATCTGCTAATTGAGAAAATCTTGTTCAAGAAAAAGGTGTCTGGAGAAGATTACAGGTTGAAGCTTTTTGTAATTGAGCTCTTTCTGTTTTTTCTTTTTTTTTTTAAATCTCCAGGGTGTAGTAGGTATTTAAATACATCATCTTCCATGCAGGACAGTGGTTCTGAAAACTGTGATTACCGTCACTCTTATTGATAGTAAAGACTGGAGAAAAAGATTTCGATCTTCTGTAATGCGAGGGAAATTCCTACAGTTTGATTTTACTTCCTCATGAACTCATTTCCATTTATGATACGGCTTCAGATTTTAGATTTAGACGAAACACCTGAAATATTTCTCAGAAAGCGCTATTTTTATGATAGCGATTTTTATGCCTCCTCCTGGCACCAACAAGGTGGTTTCACAA